>NW_024802938.1:3197689-3414444 GCF_019175285.1 Sceloporus undulatus
GAAGGAAAATGATCTCAGCAACTTTTAAATGGCAAAACTGGTACCATATTCTGGCAATATAAAGTTCATGGATAAAACCCTGTTTTGGGTGGGAAAATTGCTATCCTAGACTGTCCCCTGCTTGATTTTGAAAGACGCAGCCTGATCTGACCCTTGTTTTCAGGGGACCACTTATTCACCTACTTAAGGTGCGGTTTACAACACCCAAAACTGGTGTAGCAGTTCTCTTCCTCATGGCAGTCTTGGTTTTCTCTTTACTATACAATGGTACACTTTGAGGAATGGAGCAGAGGTGTCTGCCCCATTTGTTTCCCCTGCTTTTCAATTGCTCCTTGAAGGGCACTGGCGCCCCTCCCGAGTACTTGGAGTTCAGCTTAAACTGAGACTTGAAAATGGAAAAATGCTTTAATGTATTGCGAAAACTATAACCTTATGTGTAATCGAACTAGGTAATGGGCACCATTTTGCTAAAGCTTGTATATTCAGCATCAGCTCTCCGCAATCTCTAGGCAAAATCTGCACCTCTTTAGCAAATCTTCCTGCTCGTTACCTCGTCTTTAGTACACATTCCTGTTCTCGTTATCCAATACATATAACAAAGGCACGTTACAGACCGCCCAACACGCTCATTTGCAGCGCGGAGGAGCCCAGCGTCCAAACCGCGTGGCTCCTCCGCGCTGCAAAAAGAACCCCCAAAATGGCGCTTCTTGTTGCGGCACACTTATGACATGCGAGGTGCCAATGGCGCACTCGTGGCGTATTTGTGCCACCGATTGCGGATGACCGGGTCCGCTACGTCACGCTGGCGGCGCCCGTGTGGAATGGGCACCGCCATTTTGTGCGCTCTCTGCGTGTCTTAGAGTTAGGGGATCAGGAAGTGTTTATATTGTACCTTTTTAAACCCTAGTACGCGCGGAGTGCGTACTATCGGCCCGTGCGGACGAGCCAAAGTGTAATGATAAGACTGGAATGGCATGGAAGAGACGGATAGTAGCACGTATTACATGTAAGATACCGTGACACCCCAGATCCTTTCAAATTAGGGTTCCTAGGGTCACCGCAGGAAAGTATTTAATATGAATGGAATTCCACTGCATGACACTAAAACAGATTGCACACTCTTAATGTGCAATGAAATTAGACCACACCCCTGTTAAGATGGATGTGCTGCAGTGTTCAGCATCACAGAATTGACCCTGGCACTGTGGATTAGGGTTTAAGCCTCACCAAAGAATGTCATCCACAAATGACGCGTCAAAGAAGCTGTCTTTGCCACTAACCTTGGAGGGTGGACTCTGAAATATCTGACATGGGTGTGGTCTAATTTCATTGACATTAAGGTTTGGTTCATCTGTTATGTCATGCACGTGCAGTGATTCCTTCATATTTAATACTATTCCTGCGCTGTGACCTCTAGGACACCCTTACTTTGACAAGGGATCTGGGGTTGTCACTGTATCTTACCTGTCTACGTGATAATCTATCCTCTCTTCCATTCCATTCCATTTCTTTCAATTACACTTTGGCTGTTCCGCAAGCGGGCCTATAGTTACGCCACTCCGCGCGTTACTAGGGTTAAAAAAGGGGGTTTCACTCCTGCTGCCCCTAACTCCTAAACACGCAGAGCGCGCACCAAATGGCGGTGCCCATTCCACACGGGCGCCGCCATCTTGACTTAGCGGACCCTTTGCATCCGCCCACATCGTGTGGCACAAATGACGCCCCGAGTGCGCCATTGGCACCTTCGGATGTCATAAGTTGTGCCGCACAATAAGCGCCATTTGGGGGTTCTTTTGCAGCGCGGAGGAGCCACGCGGTTTGGACGCTGGGGCTCCCCTCCGCGCTGCAATGATCGTTTTGGGCTCGGTCTGTAACGTGCCTTTGTTATGTATTGTATTAACTAGAACATTAATGGTGTAACTTCGAACTATGTTTACAAAATAAAACAAAAAAAAAAACCACATGAGCAGCATTTTGCTAAAGATGTGCAGATTTTGCTATAGATTGCGGAGAGCTGATGCTGAAAATATTACACGGCTTAGCAAAATGGTGCCCCATTACCTAGTTCGAGTTTGTTACACATAATGTTATAGTTACACAATACTTTAAAGCATTTTTCATTTTTCAAGTCTCATTTAATCTGAACTCCCAAATTACTCTGGGCGGGCCAAGTGCCCTTCAAGGGCATTTAAAAAAACGGGGAAACAAATGGGTCATACACTTCTGCTCATTCCTCAAAGTGTACCATTGTATAGTCAAGAGGAAAACCAAGGACTGCCATGAGAAGGAGGGAAACTGCTACCACCAGTTTTGGTGTTGTGTAAACGCCACCTAAGTGGTGAATGAAGTGGGTCCCCTGAAAAAACAAGGGTCAGTATCAGGGGCCTGCCGTCTTTCAAATCAAGCAAGGTGGACAGTCTAGGATAGCATTTCCCACCCAAAACAGGTTTTTATTCCAATGAAACTTTTATATTGCCAGAATATGGTACCAGTTTTGCATTTAAAAGTTGCTGATATCATTTTCCTCTTACAATACATGGATAGCTGATGAAACTTGCCAAAAACTAATTTCTGTGAATCTCTTCCTGAAGCTGCTGATGTCTGATTCTGAGGAAGCTATGTGGGAGTTGAACAGCCCTAGAGCTCTCCGTCTCCGACTTTACCAGAGGATTCCCTGCAGATAAGGTTGAGGTTAGCGTCTCGAACCATTTTACATCTATGCTTGTAATAAATGCACATAACCTGAGGAACCACACTAGTAGCTGATTTATAACATGCCATCTCATGTTTGTGACTCTGGGAGGGTATTCAAAGTTAGGCCACGCTACACCAAATGACCTTCAACAGGGAGAAATGTAATGTACTGCCCTTCGGGCAGAAAAATAAAATTACCAGATAAGGATGAGGACACTTGGCTGAAGAGGGACTACATGTGAAAGGGATTGGGAGTCCAAGTAGAACCACAGTTGAAATGAGTCAACAGTTGCCAATGCGGCAGCTAACAAGGCCACTGTGATTTTTTTAGGCTGCATCAATAGAAGCATAGTGTCTCGAATAGCTCAAGGGAGTAATAGTACCACTCTATTCTGCTCTGGTCAGGCCCCACTGAATCTGTGTCCAGTTTGGGCCACCACAATTTAATAAGGATGTGGAGAAAACTAGAGCATGTCCAAAGGGAGGCGGCTACTCCTCTATAAAATGGTTTTGAAGGGATGAAAAGCCTTCTTGGAGCTTGGTATGTTTAACCTGAGAAGGAAGGTTAAGAGCTGTATGATAGCCTGTTTTCACTACTTAAAGGGATGTTTCATTGAGAGGAGGTAGCTGACTTGTTTCGCGGCTCAGAGACTAGGACCCGGCGGCAAGCGATGCAAGCAACGGAAAACGAGATTCCACTCAAGCATAGACCTTTCTGGACAGTAAGGGCTGTTTGGACAGTGGGAACATCCCTCGGAGTTTGTAGTGGTCTCTTTCTTGGAGGCTTTAAGCAGAGGCTGGATGGCCATCTGTCGGGGATGCTTTGTCTGTAGTTCCTGCATGGCAGGGGGTTGGAGGGATGTGCCCTTGCGGCTCTTCCATTCAGTTGATTCAAAATTTTTTTAGAGGTCCTGTGTCAAACTCATGTGTTGGAATTTGTATCGCCTTGCCTATGAATTGTGAAAGATGTTACTTCTTTTGCTTGGTTCTGCTGTTTTCCGTCTTAATGTTTCTTCTATGAAAAAATTTTAGGTTGTATACATTTTATTATTTGTGGTCAATTTTCTTAATGTTGTGCTTTTCCGGCATGTTGGTCTGTTCAGAGCAGCCATAAGAGCAGCCTGGGCATAGTTGGCGGCCTTTGTGTCACATGATGATGTCCTTGACTCCGCCAACCGGGGCGGCCATTATGCCATTGCGCTGCTCCACATGCCTTGAATCATGGGCACTCTCCACACCGTGTCTAATACGTTCCAGTGCCAAAGGCGCGCCTCCAAGCCATGTGCACTGCAGCTATGGTGGCCTTCCAGGGCACAAAAAGGAGCTCTTTTGCAGCTCCTTTTTGGCCTTGAAAGGCCAGATCAGGGCTGCCGTTGTGGTTGCCGCGGGGCCCCTATCGGCCAAAGAAGGGGCGGCTCCATGCCACCCCTTTGGTGGCTGTCTGAACAGCTCCTTACTTCTTTAGTCCCCTTGTCCTAGCAAGCGGGTTGGTTGTTTGAGAATAATGACAAGTGTAGTCCAAAACTCTGGCGTGCAATAGGCCGGGGAAGCTCCTGCCATGATGTATGAACTTGTTAATTTAAATATCAAATGTGTTATTTTTATACATTAATATAAAGGAATCTGCAAATGGATCTTGTAGCACCATTTGAGGACTAACTGAAGAAAGAAGCTTGTAGCCTGATCTTTCAAGACTTGAGTCACTTCCTTGGGTGCATCTCAAACAACTCATGTGCTTGCTACCCGTTATTGCTTTCAGTTATTCTCAAAGTTCCTACAAGATCCCTTTGCATTTATGGATTTTCCAGACTAACACAGCCATTTTTTGGAATTAAAGAGGTTATTCTTGGCGGAATAAGCACTGAATGTACCTCTTTTTTTTAACTTGTTAAAGCATCAGCACAACTTAATTTTCATGGAATATGGAGGGATCACTACATTATATCAGGCCCACCAAGAGCATATTAAGACAGTAGAACATTAGGACATGTTAAATGCCAAATACTGTCCATGGTAACCTAGTTGTTAAACTCAAGGGTGTTAAAATTATGCAATGTGCTATAAGGAACAAATGTTAAAGGGAGAAGGAAAAATTCCTCTGGGCATGTTGCACACTTTTGGACATGCCTAAAGTACTCTTTCGCATTTAAAGATAAAAAACTCAGTATTTTACTTTGTTCTTTTCTTCATGTGTAATGATGCGACTATCCACTTCTTAACATGGTTCAACTTGTAGTCTTTGATTTCAGGTGTGATAAGAGAAAATGTCTGTTCTTACTACAGGTCCACATGTCAACAAAGAGTGAACACTTCTGATGGAACATAAACACAAACAATATCGCTTCCACAGTCCATCCTAATAACAAAATCACCTCTGGCAAGTTCTTCCAACTGGGTGTCAGTTTCTTTCGGTATATGAAAGATCCTCTATGTGTTCCCAGTTCACAAGACCTATTCCATGACAGAGTGAGTCTTCCTTGTTTGGATTGTTCGGAATTCCAAAATCTGAAAATACTCCAAACATGTCCCCATGGGGTGGCTGAGCTGAGATAGTGACCCCCTTTGCTTTCTGGTTTAGTACACACACACTCCTTTCCATACGCAAAATTGTTTTAAAATGTATTAAAATTGACTAAAGTCTATAACCATATCCAACAATTCCAAACATAAAAAAAATCGAAAACCTAGATTACTTCTGATCCCAAGACTTTGGATAAGGAGGACTAAATCTGTATTGAAATCATGTGGTGTGGCAGGATTTTGGAATGAGAACTTCCTCCCTTCCCCAGTAAAAGGTATGCTTGTATACAAACTAGTTGACTCACCATGATTCTAGAATCAACTGGCCAGATTAATTTTGTGGTAGTTGTGATCATTACACTAAAAAAGAAGTTATGTGGATCTGCGCTGAGCCTTCCCCTGCCTTCGGTTGGAACTCATTTACAGCCTTTGCTGTGCAACAGATGAGCTAGGACTTGTCATCTAAGGATCTAATTAGTAGGAAAAGTTTAAAAGAAATATAAAAACTTAAACTTTTCCCATTAACTAAATGCTGGGCTTTGACAACTTTTGTCCAGCATAGACCGTATACCTAGAAGGGTTCTTGGTGTGTGTTCTGGATCCAAAAAATTTTTGTTTGAAAAAACATTTCATTTGAGGTTTGCCCTATTGAGGAATAGTGGAAACATTTACATTCTGTTAGAAAATGTATGCCAAGATATAGAAAGACTTCTTGTAGTGTTTGGTTCTGGCGTATAAGAAACTGGATTGTCTTGACCAAAAGTAAAGTTTTGTAACTTATTTTTCTTCAGTCTGCCAGTCCTCCTACTCTGGAATTTAAGGACCTATCATGGAAATTGAAGAAAACATGCAAAAATGTGGAAAGCTTGCAACGATCTAAATTCGGGGTTAGTAAAACCACAAGGCTTAATAAAAAAAAAAAAGTTGTAAGAGTGATTGTGCAATTGCGAATCATCCGTTTAGCATCCTGACTTTGGGCTATCTTTACAACACTTTTATTTGGGACATTAACTGGTTATGAAAGTTTTCCGTTCTCGTTCACTGATGATGATGAAGTAATATCTGTGTTGCTTCATAGCATGCTTATACTTGCATGAATGTTCTGTCACAGGTCAGGTGTGGTTTTTTTTAAAAAATGGCTTTGATAGATATGAGAAACCTAGCACTCTTCCCTCTTTATCTATTTAGAATGTATGGTTTATATTCTGTTTAGAATTGTTTGATGTGAACTGGTTCCATTTTTATTTTTTCATTTTTAGTAGACCTACTCCTCATGGAGGCAGCTTTTCTCAGAAGCAAAGGAAAATGATTGCCCTGGCTCCGCAAAGGACAGTAGCCCAGCTTTTGTGCCCGATTTAGTCTTGGCCACCTACATCCCCCAACACTGCAAAATCTGGTAACTGTCTGGTTATTTGTTGTTGTTTTGTTGTATTTTGGGCGTTCAGATTCCATTTCAGTTTTTAAACATAGGCCTTGTTTCATCCTAATAGGATTGTTTCCACATTTACTTACAACTTAAACTTAATAAGCTTAAACTTCAGTAGTAGCTCTGTGGCCAAAGCGTATTATTTGCATGCAGAATGTTTTAGGTTCCGGCCATACATTTCTAGATATGATTCAGCAAAATCTGTCGAAACGTCACTTGTTGGTCAACTCTAAAAACCCATGTTGAGGCTGTACATTTTAAACCCTATTGAGCTGTACCAATCAAAGACGGAGGAAATGTGACTACTCTAGATTATGTAATTTGTAACACTTTCAGTTATTTTTCTCTGCAAAGTGACTTTGCATTTCAATGAAAAGGTTACTTTTTTCTTTTAACTTTAAGAGAAAAGACCAAGTCACACACTCTCAGCCTCACGGAAGGGTAATGGTTAAACTCCTCTCTGAACAAAATCTTGCCAAGTAAAATTTGTGCTAGGTTTGCCTTAGGGACGCCATAAGTCAGAAAGCAAGTTGTGAAAAGCACACAACAAACAAAAATATACAATGAACGCAATTAAAAAGAAAAACTGCTACTATCATATTGTTTTTATAAACATTATGATGGCAACCCTACTCTCTGTACTCAATGCGTTCTGATCACTATATATCAGAAAGAGCTAGAAAGTTGCAGAAAAATGGCATCTGGCATTATTACTAAAAAGGATCACAGATGACAGTATTTTCCCTTTATAGCTTACACAAAGGGGACCCACTCTAGAGGTTGTTTGTTTTTGCACCCAGTGTGGAGAAAGAGAAAAAGTGATGCCACGTCTCCGAAGCACTCATTTCAAACCTCCCTTCCTCGTTTTTCCATTTATAAATTAGAGTGGAGAATCTTTTTGGCCTTAGGACCCTTTCTGACCTACAGTGATCCTAAGGCAAACTTCACATTTGATTGATTGGCAAGATTTATTCAGTTTGTATCTGTATGGCTCCAGATAGTGTAGTAGTTTCACTTGCAGAATTTGCTACAGCTGGCCATTTTACTGGCCCTTGGACGTCTATAGATACACTATAGTTTCCCCTCATGATCATCCCATGCTCGTGGTGAGTGAGTGCGTGACAGAAGAGGATCAGAGGGAAATATACAGAAAAATAAAGAGATAGTTACAGGCATACTGGTTCCATCTAAATTAATATAAGTCTCCAAGACCAGATGAAATACATCTGCGGGTATTAAAAGAAGTGGCAAATTGTAATATCGGAGCATGGCCATAATCCTTTAGAACTCCTTGAGGCGGGCAAACTTGTCCATCTTCAAAAAGGGAAACAAAAAGAGGATTACAACATTATCATCCAGTAGTAAACAGAGATCTGTGAACATCTAGAAGAACAATGCCATTAACACAAAAAGTAAAAACATGGGTTTCAGAGAAGCAAGTCATGCCAGACAAATCTGATCTCTTTTTTGATAAAATTCAATCTTGTTAGATAAGGGAATGCTGTGTGGATATAGTGTTATCTTGATTTCTGTAAGGGCTTTGACAAGATTCCCATGACATTCTTGCAAACAAGTTTGTAAAATGGGGGGCTACACAAGGTAACTGTTAGGTATTTGTATGGTATAGACTGGGCCGAACCCCAGAAGGTGCTTCAGCAAAGCACTGGGCATCTTTTCATTGTGAGAGCAGGCCCAGGGGGTCCCATAGGGTTCTGTCTGGGCCCCCTTAGCTGTATTCAACATCTTTATCAATGACTTGGATGACAGTAATTGGGGGCAGACTAATCAAATTTCGCAGGATGACACCACATTAGGAGGAGTCGCAAATACCCCAGAGACAGGATCAAAATTCCAAATGATCTGAATAGACTAGGAAAGCTGGGTCAAAGCTACAAAATGAAATTCAACAGGAAAACTTTAAGGTCCTGCACTTAGGGCAGAAAAGAAAAATGAATGAAATGCACCAGATATAGGATGGAGGGACACCTGGCTTGACGCGGGACTAACATGTGAAAGGGATCTAGGAGTCCAAGTAGTCCACACGTGAACATGAGGCACACAGTGTTGATGCGGCGCTAAAAAAGGCCGATGCAATTGTAGGCTGCCTCACTAGAAGTGTAGTGGTCTAGATGAAGAGAAATAATAGTTCCACTCTTATTCGCCTTGGTCAGGGCCTCACTGGCACTAAGGTGTCCAGTTCTGGCCAACCACAATTCAAAAAGGATGTTGGACAAATTGGCGCATGTCCAAAGGCGGGTGACTAAAATGGTGAGTTGTGGAAACAAAACCGTTGCCCTTGAGGACTTGGCTTAGGGAGCTGAGCATGTTTAGCCTGAAAAAGACAGTTTAAGAGGTGATATGCTGCCTGTGAAAGGCGTTGTCACATTGAGGATGGAGCCCAGCTGTTTTCTGTGCCTCCAGAGCTTACGAACACAGAACAATGGATGCAAACTACAGGAAAAGGAGATCCACCTTAACATTAGGAGGAACCCCTGACAGTTAAGAGCTGTTTTCAATGGGGGAACACCTCCCTTGGCGATTGGTTGGAGGTCTCCTTCTTTAGGTCTTTATTAAACAGAGGTGGATAGTCATCTGTTGGGAATTGCTTTGATTGTGAGTTCCTGATGGCAGAGTGTGGACTGGATGGCCCTTGTGGTATCTTCCAACTCTACGGATTCTATGCTTCTGTTAATCAGAGAAAGCGAAAATAATTGGCCATGACCACTGTAGGCCAGATGCGAAATTGGGGGACTGCTGAGGTCCTCCTGAGGATCTCACGATTCTATATATATATAATATATATAATATAATATATAATAATCATTTCCTGTCTAGTATGGGCCCGTTGTTAAGGGGATTTCTGCCTATGTGTGCCACTAACATGCTGCTAGCCTGGGTGTTTCTTTTCGGCCACTTCCGTTCGGTTTTTTAAAGCTACTTAAATCTTTATGTCTATAGATACCGTGACTTCCGCCTTAGCATTGAAGTGGTTCAGTGGTCTCCACCCTTAAAAGCTGGCATAACTCATTGGTTTTTTTTTTTTTTGGTTTTTTTAGCGATTTCAAGGTTGCCATTTCCCATCTATTGAGGCCCCTTTCACAGTACACAATACTATGCGCTATGATCCCTTTTTAACTGCCATGCTGCATCCTATGTAACCTTGGAGTTTGTATTTGATCAGAGGCGTAGATGAAATCTCTGGATGCGAATTCTAAATCCTCTTGCTAAAACTGCAAATTCTAGACTTCCACAAGATGTTGTGTGGATTTAAAACTGGACCCTATCTTATCACTGTGTTGTGTGAAAGAGCCCTAAGACAAGGCACTAACAGGCAGTGATATCGAATAATCTAGTCCAAACTGCAGCAGAAAAACCTGAACTTATCTACTGCAACAAACATATCTTCTGGATTACATTCTGTATTAAAACAAGAAAAAGTCGCTACCATTTTTGTATGGAACTCCTTGTCCCTGCTCCCAGTTTATAGACACTACACAGTGTTGGAGGCCACATTTGGACGAGTTATAGATGGGAGGTGGGTGTTTTGTCTCCTAAAAACCATTAGGTGAACATGGTAAAAATGTTCTTTAAAAAACAAAGATGGAGAGCAGAATCCAACATGGCAGAAGAAAGCAAAACTGGATCAGAAGTCAAGTGCGTTGCAAACAAAAAGAGGAGGATAGTAGATCTGGTATGGTGTATTTTTACTTATTTTTCTAGAATACTTATTACTCTAGTCTAACTTCGCCTTTATGCCGTTTTGGACAACTGTTCATCATTTCACTTCAGTTTTACTTTTAAACTAAAAACTACTTTAAAACTACTTTTAAAAGGGACATCAGTTGAAAATCATTTATGTAAACGGTTGCAAGGAAAACTTTGCCACCTCTTATGTAGGGTGGATCACGGCCCCTGGGGCTTCCTTTTTTTTTTGTGCTAGAAAAAGGTCAGTATGGGGGAATCGGGGGTATCAGGGGCTGCCAAAATGAGGTGTGTTTGGGAATGATTATATTGTGTTTAGGTGTACTTTTTGGTGCAGTTTAAAACCGAATGGTTCTTCAGTCAGTCTAGTGTTGAGAGAAGCACTTATTGAACCTTCCATTTGATATAAAGAACTGCTTTAGTAATATTCGTTTGTACACTGAGACAAACATTATTTATGTCTTTTATTCTTTTCAGTAATTATTTTAAAAAACTTACTAAATTACTTGGTTTGTAATTATGTTAACACTTGGTGTAAATTTTGTAATAGGGTCTGGGAAAATCAACAAATGTGATCAGGGGAATACTCAGGAAAAGGAACGGCAACTAGCAAATAAAATTTGGACAAGTCCTTGGTTATAGAAGTTATTATTTTTTTTTAAGTTCTTGTTTTATGCTGGTATCTATGAGTTACTATTGTTCACATTTAAACTAGGCTGCCTACCCGGCGGCCCCCGTGCCATTCACTGTTTCGGGGGGCCCCTCTCCCAGTCACGTCGGTTTGGACCCCCACCCGTTCCTTGTTCCCGGTTTGGGGATTCCGCTCCGGCATTGCTGCTGCCGCTAATGCGGCTGCTGCGGCGCCAACCCACCTCCTCCTCCTCCTCCAGCTCCACCTTCCTCCTCTTCCTGGCGGGCCGGGCGGGCAGACGCGCCGGCGCCACCCGCGCCCCCCACTGGGAGGGTTGCGCGCTTGCCCAGGCCTCAGTAGGCCAGTGGCAGCAGCGCGGCCTCCCCATTCCCCTCTGCGCGCACGCACACGTGCTGCCCCTGCTTCCCTTCCTCCGCCGCCAGCCATCCTCAAGGAGGCGGAGGAAGGCGCGGAGGACAGGTTGCCTGAAGGCCAGGGCAGAATTGGCCACAGAAGGCGGAGGAGGAGGAAAGCGGAAAGCTGAGTCAGTGGCCCTTAGGTCGGCCTTGGATTGTGGGGGTTTTAAATTATTTTTTAAAATATAAAATACTTAGGTATTGAATTTTTTTAATTTTTAGATGTTTTTTAATTTTTTATTTTTTTAATTTTTATTATGCTTGTTTTTATTTTATTTCATAATTTTTATTATGCTTTGTTTTTATGTTTTCATTCATTTTTATTATTGCTGTTTTCTTTTATTTCCTTAATTTTATTATTGCTGTTGTTTTATTTTATTTCATTAATTTTTATTATTGCTTGTTTTTTTTTTATTCCTTTTTATTATTGCTTGTTTTTATTTTATTAATTTTGATTATGGCTTGTTTGTTATTTATTTATTTAATTTTTATTCTTGCTTGTTTTTTATTTTATACATTTAATTTTTATTATCCAATCTATACACCCCTGCTTGTTTTTTATGATTTTCATTATTTTTTATTATTAAATATATGCAAGTGCATTTTTGTTGTAGTTATGGTGCTTGCATTGCTACCAAGTCTGCCTTTCTTGGCCACATTATAGTGATGCTGGATGATTGAGATGATTGATGATCGATGATGATGCTGATGATGATGATGATGATGATGATGATATTGATATCAAAAAGCTCTTGAGGGAACGCCAATGTAACTTGCTGTGATTTTCACAAACTTCATGGCACATTTGTGAAGAAAACCACCCGTCCCTTGCCCAAGTCACACTTCTGCGATGTACAGTTGAACCCGGAGGGGCAGTCCATTTCTGCCATCTGCTAAGATACTGCCCAAAATGTCCTCCATTTTGATCATGCCCGAAAACATGCATTTATCTAACATTTAAAAAAAACCCTCAAATTTCTTTGATGTGTTCTCCCTTTTTATAAAAATGTGCCCTACATTTGGAAAATGTTGCCCTACATTTGTCTACCCATTGTCGGGTTTGGAGGAGGTCCTCACCTATGGCAACCCTTACATTAACCAGCTGACTGGTTGTACTTTAGGTGTTGGAAGAGTTTTATCTCGTTTTTATGTAGGCATAAATGACTGTTAACCTTCCTTCACAAAATTTCTCTCATTGACCAAAAATGGCAAGTGCGCAACACATTTTTTAACAGCAACTCAGTACCTGTTCATCTACTCACCGTCTTATCACCCGGACCATGCCCACACAACTGGCTCTTGGTCTCACACTGGAATTTCATTCAGTATTTTACGTTTCTTATCGAAACTGCTCCTTACTGCTCCTGTCTCTCCTCACCATTCTTCTACCTTTTGTCCTACATACTTTTTACTTGCACTGACTAACGCCTAAGAAACAACGTTTTGTGCCTTGTCTGCAAGCCACTGCCTTGAGCCCCCTTATGATCCCCACCTCCCTTCCTTCGCCTCACGCTTGAAAGTCTAAAAGCACTCTTATGCATCCGCCCACCCCCCCCTTTGCCCACTCACCGCCCTTGAGCGTTCCTCCGTGCTTGCAACATGTGGCGCCTCCTCCAGACCACTTTTGTTCTGCCAGCGACAATGCCCACCATACTTGTCTTGGACACACTCCGCAACTCTTCTGGCAACGACAGTATGCCAATGGCGTGTGGATCTTCTGGAACCTTTTGGGCGGGTCGTGACCGGGACTCAAATATCTTAACACCCATTTAGATTCTTTTTCCAAAAGACAACCTCCTTTCCATAGTTTTGCGGAATTTCCTATGCAGGGTCTTTGGGTTCACTTAGAAAAACCCCACTAGCGTCAAGACATTAAACGTATAGAGGAGCTGAAAGTCCAGACTAACTGCCAATGTAAACGTCGTCCTCATTGTCTCATATACGTCTTCACGTGCCCCTCTCGCTGTAATAGCTGCTCCTAAGCTGAAAAATGGAGAAACTCTTTGCAGTGTGATGCTGTTGCGTTTCTCCAATTCCCCCCTCCCTTTGGCTGGTTTATCTGCTTTCTTGATGCCCGCGTTCCCACTTATCCAACTTCAACTTGTCAAAATGGCATCGTACCACCTTACTACTGAGACCTGTCTGGTGGATTTACAGTACTTGTAAAACTCATGGTACGTCTTGAATAAAATCCTGCATCTGTTTGTAGGGTTCTAATATTCTAGGGAACAGCCTGTGTGCTACTAGTAGTTTGGATGTCAGATTAGGACTCCCTGAGACCAGCGGTTTTGAAATCCTTGTTCAGGCATGGAAACCCTCTGGGTGACTTTGCATAGTTTACCTTCTCTCGCCTGGAAAAAGCAGTGCCAAACCTCTCTGAACTAATCTTTGCCAAATAAATAAAATAAAACCCTTGTGATCGGGTTGTGCCTAAATCGGCAAGTCTTGGAGGCACAGAAAAACATTATTAGGAGAATTTCTAACACATAGAATACTGAATGTGCCTATAGTTCCAGGGCACTCAACATTATTTTAGAAGTCCGGAAATGGCATCTTGTCTTGAAATGAAAAATAAGAGCTTTCCCATTTATCAGGACCTGGTCATGATACTTTGCTTTAATAAAAGGAAGTCAACGGTGTGTGTGTCTGTGTGTGTGTGTGTGTGTGTGCGTGCGTGCGTATGTATGTGTGTGGTGTCTCATCTTTTCTCTTCGTCCTATCTGCCTGCATCTTTCATTGGGCCTTCACATACTTGAACCAGCCTCTTTTTTCAGAGAAGTCTATGGTAGTATCTAGGAATCTCTGTTTTACAATGGGCAGGCTGTATCTTCTGCTGTGTCAAATAGCTGAAATAGTGCACTTCTAATTTGTCTTCAAGTAAACATTTGACCCAGGCTGCAAGAAGGGAAGGAATTTCAAAACTGGCACTGATAATGGCTCTCTGTATGCATTAAGATCAGATTTTTTAAAAATAGTTTTCAGGTGATTCAACGTATAGAGGAGTGAAGGCAGAATCACTGAACATAGACGTAGCCCCTCATTGTTTTAACATAGTCTTCAGTTTTAATATACTCTTCAGGATGCATCTAGGTGTGTAACAGTAGATTGTGGCACATCAAGGCTGTGACAATAACAAAAAACATTAACTCATCAACTCAAAGTAGCAAAGGATAAATCAAATACGAATGCATTTGATGTAGTTTTTGAAGTTCTCCCAGTGGAAGTCCTTGATTCTCCGTGGTTTATCTTCTTCACCATAAAAAGACAAGTTATAAATAAAAACCACCGAATTTATATGAATTAGGATTTACGTGTAATTTTGGTATGATCATTATGCTGACAGAAAAACCGAAACACTCTGCAGTGGTCTAGACACCATAATGTAACAGCATTTGGTTCATTTTACTGTATTAAACTTAAGTGGGCCCTCAGAATCCACTGGGGTTTGGTTCCAGAGCCCCATGGATACCAAAGCTTATTAATGCTCAGATCCAATTATATACAATGGTGTAGTAAAATGTCCATGATGACAAACAGCAATTTTTTTAAATTGCTGAATATTTTCAAGCCATGGTTGGTTGAATCAGTGGTCCAATTGTAATATGATTTATCACAGTAAATTAAGTGTCTCCTTTAAGTAACATACTTAGTAATTTAATAAAGTAATGTAGCATGTTAATTAACTAGACTAAATAAATTGCTGAGTATGTCACTTAATGCGACTTAGATGTAGTGCTAGAAACATACAAAGTGTCTGAGACTTTATTTTCTGTTAAAGGGCTTCTCCAATCCATTCTGCCTTGCCAAAGTCATTTCGTGATCTCCTGGTGGAAGGGAAAAAAACAGCTGGTGCCACTTCTGGAAACGTTTGTGCTAAAGTGATGGAGGATGCACCAGCTCAGAAAATCCTGAGGTGAAAGAGCTTAAATTTTATTAGCAGAACAGTTCTCTTTCAGACATTTAATGCAATACACTATAGGTCTCTAATGCTACCCTGTTCAGCTTTAAAACAGTTGTGCTGGTGGATAGCTGACTAGAATAAATGATAGATTACATACATGCAGTATTTTTACAAAGTGTATAGATGCCAGTAATCAGCTGGTTTAGGAGCAGAGATCAGACATTGCTCCATTGGAGTTGCACAGCATTACTTAATTTTAGTGCAGTAACAAAATTATTTATATTTGCATATATACTCTTATTTTCTAGTTTTTGGGTTTTTTAAAATAAAAATTGTGACCTATGCTGTTCCTACCACTCAAAGCTTAGATGTACTGTATATCGTTTTAATCCATATCATGACCCACCTTGGCATGCTTGTAGGGAAAAAAGTGGGGGTATTGAAAAAAAGGAATACCTGTCAATCCAGTTCTTGTCGTTTTCATACATAGGTCAATACTCATGTCTTGAGTATTTTATCAAAATGGCAAGGTGTAAAATGCCCTTTTAAATAAATGAAATGAATCCCAATACCAGTCAGAATGTGTGTCACCAGGACTCCACTGCCTTATATGTCTTAACTAGTGTATTCCATAGCTAAGATGGCTGCTTTTGTTGCTACATAGTTCTCAGTACCTCTTAAACATTCAAGTACAGTGGGCCCTTGATACCTGCTGATGTTTGGTTGCAGGACCATCCATGAGTACCAAAATCTGTGGATGTTCAAGTCTTATTAAATACAATGTATAATAAGATGGTGACCCTTATTTAAAATGTCAAAATCAAAGTTTTCTTTTTGGAATTTATATATTTGTTGAATATCTTCAAGGCGTGGATGCTTGAATCTGTGGATAAAGAATCCATGGATACAGAGGACCGACTGTATTGTATATTCACTTTTTAATTGCCCTTTTGTTTTTATTTTTCTTTCTTTTGTTTTTGAACAGTTAAAAATACATGAATTGAATAAAGCAGTGTATAAAGCATACCAGTAACTATATGGCTCTACGTTTTTAAACAATATTTTTATATCGTTAAGATATGTATTTCATCAATGCTTCCTCTGTTAATAATGTTTTTCCCTAGATGCACAGCTGCCATTACTCTTGGAACAGAGAATGAACATTTGTGTGAGCCAGCTCAGACAGAAAACCAGAAGTAAGTTAGATTTATGCTTTAAAAGTGTGAATAAAAAAGGATTTTCTGCCAAGTTGTGATAACCTGCATTTGTAACCTACCTTGCAGCCCTTGGCTAGGAGCATCTTTAATGAGTCCAACGGCAGCAACGCCTATCACATTTGCAGAAATTGTAGAGGAAGAACTCCAGCAAGAAGCGGCTCTTATCCGAAGCAGAGAGAAACCTTTAGCTTTGATCCAGGTAAGCAGGAATCTTTAGTATAGTTATCAAAGGTTGGAATCCTGTTGGTTCACACAACACAGATTTTTTTGTGATCACAGAGGGAGAATTTGCTGATGAGTGGGAAAGAGGAAAAAGATGCAGGTACTAAGGATCTCTCTCTCTCTCCCTCTCAGCCTACCTCTGCCATCACTTCCCTCTTTTTTTTTGATGCAACTATGCCCACAATCTTTCTTTTTCCAGTTCCTGACTTTATTACCTGAGGACCAAAACAGACGAGCCAAAAGGAGTGCCTTCCGGCCACTTTGCGGGTACTTTGTGCAGATGGCACATACCCCCTGAACCTCCTGGAAGCCGCTCCAAGGCTGCCAAAGATGGCCCAAAGCTACTGGCAAAAATCAGCATCCCATTTGGGACCATGGCAGTGGCCAGCTTTGAGAGCTGACCGTATGATCACCACAATCCCAGGCCAATTGCAGCCTGATTGTGGCTGGAGCGGCCAGAGGCTGCTCTTTGCCACTAGTCTGCTTCACCCCTGAGTTTCTGCTACCATAGTACACCAGGATAGTTACTCAACAGGATCTCTTTTTATGAGTGTCTGTTTCATGCATCCTTTCCCCTTTCTTAAGAGTTTCCCTCCTGCCTTTTGGTTCCACCAGGTTCCTGAGGAAGCATATAACCTCTAAAAAATTAAATAAAATTGAGCATAAGCTACTTTTTGTGCCTATTTTTGGTGATTGGTTTAACTGAGCTGATTTCATTTTCTATCTAACTAACAGTTAATTCTGAATACTCAGTGGCTTCTGCTTTGCACTTTCAGTGGTTCAACAAATAATGTTTGTGTTGCTTTCTTAATTGCAGAATCTTTCAGGAGTGTGAGACAGCAAATAAATATCTCTCTTGGAGCATTATCCTGTTTTTTAATTTATGAAGATGTGCAAATTTTTCTAGTGTAAATAAAAAGTTTGACTACCATTATTCTGAGCTGTCCCAGTAGTCTTACTCTGACCGCAACCAGATTCTCAAAAATGACTCCCTTCTTTTTCACATTTCTCATTTCAGATTGAAGAGCGTGCTATTCAGGATCTTTTAATCCATTATCAAGCAGTGGATAACCCTGATGAGTTTGTTGTTGTTGAAAGGTCTCCTCAGGGGCCCATAGCGGCTCCTATGTGGAACAAGCATTGATACACAAAGATAAGGGGTTTCATGAAGATGCGTACTGTACAAATGTTGTTTTTGTTGTTGTTGTTGTTCACATGAATCTGCTGGTTCTACAGTGACAGTGAGGGTAGTAATGTGTGTCCATCTTTTCTCAGCATAGTCTTGTGTTTTGAAAATGTATCTTCCTTACCAAATTCCATAACTAGGCTGTAGTCTTGCATTTCATAAGGATGGGGTTACATTTCATAAGGATGGGGTTGAAGACTACATATGCTTGAAATTAAGTTGTAAGTAGTATATAAGAGATTCCTATAATAATTATCATAAAGTGGAAAACCAGGTGGTCTTTTCAAGTTAACTGCAAAACTTTCATACTCATGTAAACATGTTGTTTTAATTGGATGGAATCATCAACCAGAATGTCAGATGTTTAGATTTTATTTAAATAAATAATAAAAAAACATAGCTTTTATGTGTAATAACAGAAAGTCAAGAACATTAATGTCTGTTGAAGCAGTGACATATAATGTCTGGTATGTTTGTGTGTGCCTCTGCACTGTTGGCTCTCCTGGATAATACTCCTAACCATCATGCCTTACAGAAGTGGTGAGCCTTTATGCTAGGCTAGCGTTTTCTACAGGATTACGTATGTATTTTATTATTATGAGACAGGCTCAGAAGAACCTAAACTTCCATGTGGGTTCCCAAAATAACAAGAAGAAATGAATAATAACTATTAGCAAACATGTGGCAAGATGAAAAAGGGGTAAGAACAGCATGCTAAACAAAAAAATCTTTGGGAGAAAAAATAAAACAAGTAATTACATTAAAACTACTCAAACAAATTATGATTGCATTTTGGTAAGGTCTGCTTTTAATAGATGCATTGATACCACTGAGTACTATGTGTTAAAAAGAAAAGAAAAGAAAATGTGCCTAATTGTGATTGTATTTTTGTTGTTGTTGGAAAGTCTTCTAAAATTGTGTTTGCTAACTCTAAAAAATAATGTGCCATTTGTACGATGAGATTTTTGCAGGGGAAGAGAAGGCGCTTTACTGAAATCACTCATCTTCCTTTACCAACCATATGCAGATTGGGGCCGCTGTGTTTTATCCTAATGGCACTGTGAGGGAATCAGCTTTGTTGGCATTTAATGCAGTTCTCTCCCACGGGTTGGAGTTGAACCCAAGAAAGACTCTGTGAATGAAATTGCAATAAAGAGTAAAATAACAGAGCAGCATAAGTTACCATAGTGGCATTATTTTGTGTTTGAACATTTTATTTTGGAAAGGAAAACAACAACCATCGGCTATGAAAGGGTAATTTTCACTTGTCTTACCTTATGTCAGAGATTCCCAAAGGCAGGCTTTTGGTATGCTGTGATTATACGAAGTACAAAAAAAGCAGAGAAACAAAATTTGGGAGCAAAATTCAGTTTCCTGAAAAATTCAGGTATCACTTCCAACTTGAGATCAGGGATAAAAGGTGTCTCCAATGAGCCTTCGTTTTTTCCTCAAGCTTAAAGTTACATAAGAATGTATAATAAATGCATCTCTGCCATGTTCCTCATAGATAGAGGTTCCCAGAAGGGCTTTCATCATAATGAAAGAAAATAAGTGAGTTCTTCCCCTTATTTACATGTTAAAGAACATGACACAAAAGGGAGAAGTGGTGGGGAGGGGAAAAGAAAATAACCAAACTCAAGCACCTTATCTTCATGTTGAAGGTTATTTATAGTGATTAGATGGAATTGTAATTGTTGTTCATTGTCTTATCACAACCAACTGAAATGGAAACAATTAAAAAATAGGAGGAACTAAACATTGCTAGTCCTTTAGCTGAGCTAAAGGAATTATCCTGTTTCTTATCACTCTGTCTTCTAGAGGCTTATGAAATGGCTGCTGGAGGATGGTTTGGGGACATGTAAAGCTTGATGGCTTCTCAAAAGGTTTGCTAGTGGACTGGTTTCCTTTTTTGGCTCCTGCTGCAAAGCAGCGCTTCACAGTGTCTGTACACATGACTTCATGGGCTCCGATGCAGGCTTTTAGTATAATCCCCTTTCTGTAGGGAAAACAAGAAAGTGACAGATATCATCACCATCTATAGTTTTCATAATGTCAAGAGAGAAAAAGCCTGTTCCATAGACAGATTCCTCAAGACTGCAAAGCAAAGTTAGTATGTAATTATATTAGTTTTTACATGCACTTGCACACATACGCTCCCTGTAAATAATTCAAATCAGATACCGTTGTGAAGTGAACAATTTAAGAACAGTCCTAAACTATATCAGAAAGCAGAGTGGGCAGATGTTGGACTGCAGTTCCAGTTGGACCTAGCTAGCATAGTCAATAGGGTGAAATTATGGGAGCTGCAGTCCAAAAGCCTGAACACTCAACTTAGTACAGTAGAGTCTACCATGCTAGAAACTTGCTTTTTCTGTGTATTGAAACTTTTTGGGACCTAGAAGCTGTTTACTTTTACTTTGCAGCACATCATACCTCATATTATCAAAAAACAAAACAAAAACCCCCCACAAACCTTGCAGAATAACACAATTGTTTACATTAAGGCAATCCCTCGCTCAATATGTTACAGTAGGATTATATATATAGCCCCACTGCCTCTTTGGTGTGTTCTGTAGCAGTCTCAAAATAAAACTAAAATAGAATTTGGGGAAGCAGTAAAGGTACAATCTTGTGTTATGTGCAAAGATTTTTTGTGCTGCATATCAAGCTAGAGCAGGAAGATTTAAAACTGGATAAAGCTTGGTTTAACTAAGGCAAGTAGCAGAAACTACATGAAAGTGCTCTCAAAATTGGAGTTTCTTCATCTGTTGGTGCTTAACCATAGCACCTTCTTCTGTAAAGAGAAATGAAATACATTTTAAGACATAGAATTCAGATGTGAAATACTGCTGCTGAAATAGGTAGGGGTTGGAACTCACCAGTGGGTTCTTGGATGCTCTGTCTGTCGGGCACACCAGGATGCCTGTAGAGAAAAACAGTGACTACCTACATGAATACAGCTAAGTGCATGGGCAGGTTTGGTTTCCTTGAGATCATACTTGGATCCTGAATATTACCAATGCTTGTTAAACGTTCTACACACCTTTGGAGTTAAAAAGTTTTTGAAATTTCTGCAGAAATTGTGGAAGAGGAGAGGGAGAGGGAAGAGCTGTCAAACCATCAAGTGATTTCTAACACTACCTATGCCTTGATCTTTACTTGTGTTCATTTACTGTAGGTGTTCAGCAATGTTTATTTAGAACTTTGCTGTTAATATGTCCAGCCATTCTCATATGACATGTACCATGTTAAAATGCAAATAGTAAAAAGATATACCTGCAAAATCATATAATGTTAAACTGATTAATTAAAGATGTGTCGGTAAATAATTGAATGTGACACTGAAGGTTGGTTCCTTACCACATCTCCAAAAACAGTTTGGTAGACTTGGAAGATAATAGGCAGTGTTTGCAAAATGTTCTAGTGTTAAAGGTGATGGTATTTCTATATACAGTCGGCCCTCCTTATCCATGGATTTTTTTATCCACGGCTTCAAGCATCCACGGCTTGAAAATATTAATATTATATTATATATATGAAATATATCCTCCAAAGCAAACCTTGATTTTGCCATTTTCTATAACGGCTGCCACTGTATTTAATGATTTGCGCATCCACAGATTTTGGTAACCATGGGGGATCCTGGATCCAAATCCCAGCAAATACCAAGGACCCAGTTTACTAGTTCTTTTCCCTTTTCAAGGCCTCTTAAGTTTCATGCACATTTTTAAAACAACAACAACAACTAGAATGTTTGTTTTGGGGTGAATACACCTGAAGTGTGTGAAAATGCTACAAAAACTGAAATACCAAGTTGAGAGTTCTCAAGTTCTTTGGACCCTGCCTGAAAGGCACTGGTTTTGGAGTCCCTCTTCTGGAATGCTGAGTTGCTCAAGCTCCCAAGTGGTTAGTGGCTTCAGTGCCAATACTATGGGAACAAGGATAAAAAAAAGTCGTGGTGGCGGCAACAGCAGCAAAAGTAGACACCCATCAGACATCTCCAGCATCATCTGGTCTTCCTCTGGTTCAGGGAGGGAGGGACAGAAAGGAGGAGAGTTGTGTATGAGGGAGATGGAGAGAAAGGGAAGATTCTTGCTGAGCTCTGTATGCCTCTGGCTTTAAAGGAAAGGAGAGGAACACAGATCCTCTACTCATGGTCACCAACCAGCAAGGCTTACCAGCAGCCCAGTTTGCAGGATGCTACAAAGATTGGCTTGTGGTTGGCTATCACAGATTCTAGGGCAGTGGTTCCCAAACTTTGGTCCTTTGTTTTGGACTTCAGCTCCCAGTATTTCTGATTGTTGGCCAAACTGGCCAGGGCTTCTAGGAATTGGAGGACCAAAGTTTCGGAAACACTGCTCTAGGGCTCTGAGTTCTTCCTCTAAGTTGTCCTATTTGCATGCTTATTTATTTTAGGGTATTTATATCCTGCTCTTCAGCCCTAAAGGCTGTCAGATGAGCTTACAGATAGTTGCATTAATAATATATATTTTTAAAAGTTGGGAATTGCTTGACATCTTAGAATGCTGTCTTATTTATTTTCCAAATGTATATATTTAAGTGTGTGTGTGTGTGTGTGTGTGAGAGAGAGAGAGAGAGAGAGAGAGAGAGAGTGATAGAGAAGTTCTGGCTTTTCCTTTGTAAAATGTATTGGTTCATTTTACTTTAACTGCTTTCATTCTTTCTATGGATAGGTCCGTATCTTGGTTTTTACAAATGACATTTCGACAAATAACAGAGGGGTCTTTCCTGAAAGCTCTGGATCACAGCTGAAACAAACATGAATGTGGTAGATCTGTGACTGAAATCGCTTTTCCTCTCCCAGTTCAAATTAGCTATGTTGTACTCAGATATTCATAAGAGCAGCAGCACTATTTTAATCCCTTTCTCCCCAAATTCCAATACCTAAGCCTCTTACCAAGTTGATAGGCCTGGAATGTAATAAAAATGGCCTTTTCCCTGCTGTACCCTTCAGTGGCTTTGCTGTTTTCAAAATTGGGTATCCCTTCTTTGGAACTTCCATATCACTTTACTTTCTTAATGGTCTCCTATATAACATCTGTTTAGTCCTTGCTGTTTGTCTGTTTGTTATGACGATAGGACAAAAAGCTGCTGCTGCTTTTCAATATTTTCAAACCCTAAACTAATAAAGGTAACAAAAACTTGATATAAGGCACACAACAGTATCCACAGTGGTTCTAGGATAGATAAGCTTTTTTGTTTGAACAAGATTGACTTAAATTATTTTGTTGATCTTCTTTCATTTTGCCCCTTGCATACAGGTTTTCTGTCTGATCCTTCTCATCCCCTAATTGAACCGCTGTGGGATTATTACATCTCCAAGCTGTTGTTTGTAATCTCCAATGTTAACCTGTTGCAGCCATAAATATTCCTGCTGTCTTGTTATTTGATACAGATGTTATTATTTATGATGAAGAGATCAAATGGGTTCCGATGTGATGACTGGAATCCTTTTACAAGTTTGCAAATATAAATGTTTGAATTATATTCCTTCATCTTTTAAGCACGGCTAGTCTCTGAATGGCTATCTTTGTTTCCCCATCTGATCTTCCCCATGAGCACCAGTCGAAGAAATGGAGGCTTTCAAGAAAGATATGGTTAGAAAATGAGCTGGACAGATCACCCAACCAAAGCAAACTGCCAGCATCCAAAAACAAGACCAGGGAGGCAGGAATGTGCTTGAATACTGCCTATGAACTTCTCAAATGCACCAAGAAAAGAGAAAACCATAATGCTCTGGGGACAGTGGGTCTGATGAGGGCTCACCTGGAACTAGGTATATTTATGTATACCCTTTGCCAGAGGAATACTGCCCCCCTCCTAAAATGTTCTATTTAGTTTTATTGCTAAAAATCTTGGGTGGGAATCACATGGCCTTCCAAAGGACTGCAATCTCCATCGTGTGTCACCATTTATTGTGCTTGCTAAGGCACCTGGGACTTGCAGTTAAACAAAATTTGGAGCATTCACAGATGAAAATAGACATGTGCAGCCAAGTAACATCAGAATGTGGTCAAGGGGTTATTCAGATGGTGAAAATGATCCTGGCAGAATGTGGGTTGAATCTTTGTTGTTCACATTTATTTTGAATGAATCCAAATACGTTTTGAGAGGGATTGCCAAAACCCCAATGTTTAACCTTGGATAATAGATCTCAGGCCTCCCCCCCCCCCTCCCCCGAATTTTCTTAAAAGATTTGTATTGTTGGTTGTGTGAATAACCAATGCAAATAGACCCAGGGTAAACTGGAATAAAACTGCATACTTTGAATGTGCTTCTAATACAGCCACATCGTTGATTCAATTTTTATTTGGGTACTGACACATGTGAGCAATAGAACTCGCAGAGATGCACATAGATGAGGTTCTGATAAAAAAAAGTGTGAACAACAAAAATCAAATGTGTGAGAGATTATTTGGATAGTCGCACTAGAAAAAACGTCTGAATAGGCCCAAAGATGGCAGAGGTTAGTACTGAGGAAGAAGCCACAAGCTAGGAAAGGCTATTGCCTGAGTCTAGGAAGACCAAAATGATGCCCCCTCTAACCAGTTTGCACCATTTTTTCGCTTTGAACCTAATATGCAGCAATTGAAGTGAGATGAGGACAGAGTGGAAGAGTGAAAGGAGGAGAGAGAATCTGGAACATTTTAAAAGCATCTGAAGAAGTGGGGCAACAGAAGTTTAATTGGGACAGTTGCTACCTAATAGAAACTGTGGTGTTTATCAGACGAGCTCTTAAAGAGATACTATTCCAGTGTGACTCCTCTAGCTGCCTCCTGTTGCATGCTGGGATTGGCAGTTTTAAGGAGGGGTATTTAGAATTCTCAGGCAGAGAAGTTCAGCTCCTTAAAACTGCCAATCCCAGCATGCAACAGGAGGCTGCTAGAGGAGTCACACTGGAATAGTAGCTCTTTAAGAGCATAGTGTGATAAACATCAGAGAGTGTGCTGAAGGGGCATGGGATCACCATCCTTGCTGTAAACCACCTTGAACCACTCTCTCATTCTCCTTGTAGAAGTTAAATGGGGAGGGGGTAGGGATGTCATTTCCTGCTTTTGGGTAGGACTTTCCAAGTTTTTGGGAGTTTGGGAAGGTCCTCTTACATTTTTTAAAATTTCCCGGGTTTTGGCTGCCGACGCCAGTCCACCGCCGCCCCGTGGCTAGTCCCCAAAGAAGGAGGCCTTGCCACTGCTCCCTCACGGGCGACGGTGGACTGGTGGCGGTGGCGGCTCAACCGAGCCAAGGGGCCTGGCCGCGGCAAGGCCTCCTTCAGCAGCTCCCGCGATGCAGCTAAGAGGGCTAGCTGGCCAGCTAGGCCCCAAAGAAGGAGGCCTTGCCATGGCCAGGCCTCCTTCAGTGGCTCCGCCGCCTGCGACGGAGCCGAGGGGCCTAGCCAGCTGGCCAGGCTCCAGTGAAGGAGGCTTTGCCCCAGTAAGGTCCCTCGCTGCCTGTGAGGGACCTAGCCCGGTGGTTGGACCCTCTACAAAGAGGCCACTGTGCCAAGGAGTCCGCCAGTGGCCTCCTGCAGTAGCGGCAGGTATGTCTCACAGGTTGGTACAGATGTATTTTTCATTATGTCTGTTGTTCTGTACCTTCTGTCTAGTGTCAAAATTTCCTTGATTTTTTTTCTAAATAATGATTTATATTATTTTTTTAAAAATTATTAATGTTTCTGGCTTTTAGTTGGTTGTGTCCTCCATTTTTCATGAATGTCCTACATTATGTGACATTTGTCCTACATTGTGTCCTACATTTTTTCTGTGTTTTGTCCTGGTATGGTGTAGCAAATTATGGCAACCCTAGAAGGGGGGAGCTTTTCTCAGTGAAGGTCTAGAAAGCAACAGAGTAGAAGTCAGAAAGGGAGAGGACACTAAAGGACTAGCAGCACAGCTGAAGCTATACATTCACTAGGCAGCAGGAACGGAATGCACAGAGCTGAATGTTTTGTTATGTGTATTATTTAATTTTGGAAGTGATGATTTTTTTATATATATATGAAAGAGTGAGCTGAACATATTTTATGCAACAAAACTAGTGCTAAAGATCCTGCACATAATATGCAGATGTGTTTACTGTGTATAAGCAATTACAGTTTTTTTTTTGTTGTTGTTAAAAGATGATCTCACAGTTAGTGTGATCGTTCCTGTATGCTTTATGGAGAGTATCTCAATTTGTTCACCAGGAACTCTAGGCTTGTGAAAGGTATACCGCCACCCTCGCCCCATGCATAGGCAGGAGCAAGACTGTAAAAAAAATAAAAATCTTCCCAGCTATGTCTTCATTTATCCCTTGACTTCTTTCACAGTTTTGGAAGCAATGTTTTCACAAGGATCCCACCCCATGCAGCAGGGAAGACCATTTGTTTCTTAAAAGGCCTCTCCTAAGGTGTAAGGCTCATTCTTGAAACACCTGCTGTGAGACAGACCTTTGTGCACATTTCTCTGTCTTAAAGTCAGTCCTCTTAAATTTGTGATAGTAACAAGTGAGTTCCATTGAGAATGCAAACCATTCTCCTCCAGTCTGGGTGAATCATCAGCTTGTGCAGTCTTGCTTTATGACTCATTCCTGGGGTCTATTTTCTCTTTAATTTCATGTGGGCAGTCGCTTGCCACATCTGCTAAATGTCACTGAGTAGAGCATGACACTTCATTAGAGGCTGTGTGCTTCCTTCACCTGTTAAAAGTGCCTGAAACAATTGGAGGAGAGGAGGGAGAAGGGGGAAGTTCTAATTTAAAAAAGTTCAGGATGGAAAGAGCTGTCTGTTTTTCTCACACAAGTCAAGCGGTGTGCAGCAGACACAAGAGGGCAGAGGGGGCACCTGGTTTCCTTTGAAATTGCTAAACATATTTTCATTGTTATGTTCAAAGGGTTGCTTGGATTTTGAGGAAGGATTTACACCAGGAGGGGGAGCTGCCTGCTTGGAGGACTCTTCTGAGATGAACATTTGGCTTTGACCACAGCTGCTTTCCAACTGTCCAATTTTGGCCTGTCTGGTGCTGTAGATGCTGTATTTTAGCTCAGTGGTTGCCAAAATTCAGTCTAATCCAGCTCACACTTCCCCAGCAATGGCTAATCAGATATCATACGTACATATCCCCCTAAATGAGCTGACCTTTGAGGAGAACTTTCTCACAGACCTACCACCTTCACAGATGTGATTGGTGAGGACACGAGAGACAGCCTTATCAGTGGCTGCTCCTAGACTCTGGAACTCCCTCCTACTGGAAGCCCAGCAAGCTCCTCTCTTTTCAACAGCAGGTTAACACCTTTTTACTTAGGCAAGCATGTCATTGATTTTAGTCATATGGCACAATATCATTCAAAACAGAATGCTCTGTTTTCATTTTGTATATTTTAAGTTTTAAATGCATTTTAAATCTGTTTTAATTATGTGGTTTATAAAATTTAGTACTGATGTTTCTTTCCGTTTTAATACATTTAAAAAAAATCTAAATCTTAACTTAAATTTTGTAAACTGCCTTGGGTTTCTTGGCAGACGAAAGGTGGGACACAAATTAATTAATTAATTAATTAATCAATATCCTATAGGAAGCTTTTATAGACAGTCACTGAGAGGATTCTTCCTTGGCTCTTTCTGTATGGTGCGTTACAGACGTGCCAAAGGGGCGTGCTAGGGTTAGGAAGGGGTGTGTTAGGGTTGAGAAGGGGCGTCACTTCCTGACGCCCCTCAACCCTAGTATGGACCAAGTCCGTACAAAATGGTGGCGCCCGTCCACACTGGGGCCGCCATTTTGACGTCGTGCGGTGGAAGTGATGCCGCGAGTGCGTGATTAGCACCTCACAGCGCCACTTCCGGGGCCCAGAAAGAAGCGCTATTTCAGCGCTTTCTGGCTGCACCTGGGAACCGCGCAGTTTGGCCGCTGCGGTTCCCGGACGCAGCAACCGTTTTGGGCGGTCTGTAACTCGCCAAAGTTTGCAACTGCAAAAATCCTTCCTATCAACATGAATAGCTGAATTAGTAGGCCTTTATGAGAAAACACCTCCATGATTTGGGCTCAGCTAGTCCTGATCAAGGTCAAATTAAGGGATTTGGACTCCTGGAGGATTTCCAAAACAGGGCCACCTTTATGTCTATTGATAGCCCTCCTGTTGGAGATCTAGGTTGGTGCTGCAGCAGTTGTCAACTGTCCATTGTACCAGCATTTAGATGGGGTTTATCACCCTCTGTGCACTCAGCATGACACTGTGGCACACCAGGCTTAGTGCTTCAAGGCCAAGAGGAGTCCTCCCTGGGTCAGAGCCAGCCCCTTTAAGGCCCAAGGGAGAAGGCAATTCTGGGAATCCACAACAAGCTTTTGTGTGCATGGGTTTATGTGTGATGCCAGCAGCAATATGGGGCTCCTAGCCATCGAGGGCCTTGGAGCATTCCCCCCCATTTTCATCAGCCTTGGTCTTGATCTCATGAGTTTCCATCTCTTCTCTCCTTTGTACCTACAATAGCATCTGGAATTGCTAGTCAAGCTGGGAGGCTGGGGTGATTTTTCTACTTAAAGTGGGATAAAAATGTCTGAGCTATCCCATTTTGAACTGCAAGTGGAGGCTCACTCCTATCCATCATGGATTGAGGTGGGAGACAACAACAATTAACAGATAAACACCATTAGTTAAAACACACTTACCCTGTATGCTTTCCTTTTGACATGCTAATTTGCTTCATGTACATTTGGACTCCAAATTTTAGAGGAAGTTGGGGAAGAACATTCAAACACAGGTACCCCACTGTGCAACCTGGAGTGGTATATCCCAGCAACCTATTTACTGTCACCACAGGGCTAATTTGATCAAAAATCCAAGGATAGAGCTAGCTCTTCATAGTCATAAAAACCCTTTTATGATGGACAAGGCAGAGTCCCTTTTGTTAAGGTAACATTTATTATTAACAGAGCAGAAGCTTGTGAGGCAGTGATCTGAAATACCTAACCCTTAAATACCTAATTAACTGTGGTAAATTGTTAATAACTGTAGCGATTCATTATTCATGTAACAAAATACTTAGACTTTCTTCCATTAAGAACACCAGCATACTTTGCAGGGAGATACCTCTTTAGAACGAGTTATAAAACTCAAAAGAGCCATCTAATCTCCACAAGTCAATTATTCAAGTGTAATGTATTAGAGGTATCTCACTGATATGAAAGGGTGAAGTCTTGAATAGTTGAGTTTGACTGACACATCAATTTTCACTGTTTAATTATTAACTTTGCTCTAAATCGCTTCCTTTCATGCTTTGATATTGCTGTCCGGTGGGTGAATTGTTCTTCTTCACTCACGTGGGAATGAATGACAACACCAAGGCAGATTGGGCTATGAATTTCTAGGCAGAAAAATGAAGGACTGTAGGTATTCTCATTAATCCTTCCTGCAAAGGTAGATGACTTTTGAGAAGGACAGGAGAAAGGGAGCGAGAAGAATAGTTTAAATCAATGACTGCCTACTATCCAGCTGTTGCTGACAAGCAATGTCTGGTCTCTGGAACCATGGTCTTGCTGTCTTTACTGGGAGAAATTTGGCTGTACTTCACGTGTACTGGAAATAATGTGTGGCAGCAATATGGCAAACCTTACCAGATGGCAAGTTACATCTGAGGAAGTAGACTCAAGTCTATGAAAGCTCATGTTACCAGCTTCTTTCTTTCAATTAGTTTCAAAGATGCTACAAAATGCCTTTGCATACTGATTTTCCAGGCTATGCATGTTGAGTTTTCCATTGCTGTAGACCTTCAAGCATAGAAGTCAGGACGGATATATCAAGAATAAATTGTGGCTCTCAAATACTAACTCTTCAATTGGATTGTGGCCTTTGTGGACAATGGAAATGCTGCAAACTTAATTCATCTTGATTTCAACAAAGCATTTGACAATGTTCCTCTTGCTATTTTAGTTAGCAAACTGGATCAATATAGGTTTAGAATGAGAGCTAGGTGAAAGTGTGTACTTAGTGTTCACTAGCGTTGGTTCACCATGGGGCAGGGCAGCAACATGCAGTCTGTAGGCCATGCATAGACTTTTTGGTCTGTTTTTGAGGACCCCACTACCCATTTTGCAACTGCAATTCAGTACAAGTAGGGAAAAATTGACCTCTATTTACATCTGCTGCTACGTCACTGAAATTGCGTGGCATTATTGCAGTGAGTCATGCCCCTGAACAGGTTTAGAGGCAGTGTGTTTATTGGTTAGAGCTCTCTGCTGTTGATGTTAGCCACCTTGGGTCCCACTTTGGTGGGATAAAAAATTAAATACACTACATAAATACTGATGCACAGCCTAGTTTTGAGTGGGGTTGTGCTTTCTCCCTCCATTTAAGAACTGGATTTGTAGTGTGGGTATTTCCCCAGACTCACCTTTTTCCCTAGATGCTGAGCTGGTGCTTGTTGTTGGGAGCACCTTTTACGGAATGTGTGCCTTGATGGGAAACAAGAAAACAAGATTACCATATTAGTACATGGTTTGACTGTATGTGATGTCATTTGAAATATTAACAAAGACTCTTATGGCACCTTAAATACTAATATGAATATCATGACATGTTTTTTCACGGAACAAAGTCAGCTTCACCAGACCCATGAAGTGTTAGCCTTGGTTGACAAATATAGTGGTCCCTTGATATGTGCTGGGGTTTGGTTCCAGGAACCCCTCCCCTCCCCCATGGATATCAAACCTGTGGATGCTCAAGTCCCATTATATACAGTGGTGTATTAAAATGGTGCCCCTTATATAAAATGGTAAAATCAAGGTTGGTTTGAGAGAATTTTTAAAAATATATGTTTTCAAATCATAGATGATTGAATCAGTGGATGCAGAATCTGTGGCTATGGAAGGCTGACTGTATATAGATATAATACATCAAAGGGTAAAATAATAGAAGATGGGGTAGGCCTGGTGTCAGGGAGGCTAAATTGGACCCCTCCTCCACCAGCGGCCAGTGGCCCCTCTGATGCTAGAACCCTGCAAAGCCACCATCGAAATTTCTACTGCATGGCTCTATATTTATAGGAAAGTGGCAGAATGCCCTTTTACACTATAGAACGCTGTGAACTCGCAGTGAAGAGCACCTCCTTCCTTTCCAGGAGGTTTCTTCTTCAATTTGGCTTTCAGTAATGCCAAATTTCAGCAACTTTTTCCGGTACAGTAGCAGCAAAGGTTGGCACATTTCTTTTGGCAGGGCCAATGGCAAGTGGGGCTAGAGAGACCACCATTATCCAGCAAGAGGGAACTGAAATGCACAAATTACAGTCTGTGACTGTTCAGTTGAGGAATAAATATGTGAGGGGAAGACACAATGGTTTTTATAACAAGAGAAATGGTGCTGACACAGTGCTCTTGCAGGATCAGTCAACACCTGTAGCAGGGCAGCAAACCATTGAGACTCAAACAAACAGAATTACATTTTTAATTAGTTTCAGTTCGGCAGCTTCACATCAGCATTTCCCTCTAAAAGAAGACACCATTGTCTGTCTTGTAACACACCAACACAGCAACCCTTCAGCAAATTATTTAAAATGTTGACATTCTCTATTACTGGCTGATAAAAAGCCCCCATGTCAGCTGTCAGTAGAGGAAAATTAAAACATATCACAATAAGAACAGTAAAGTTTGAGATTTTGCCCCACAAGGCAACAAAAATGGTTTTCAAATATTAGGGGGGGAAACCACATTTCAAACAATGAAATGTGATAGTAGCACTCAGAAATAAATGAACACACCTGTCAAAGGTACCATTTTGGCAGCGACAGCCTAGTAATCTGGCAGCCCACTTTGTTAGCTGCTTTTAAATGTCTCACTTTTAATCTCCTTCTCCCACTTCCCCCTTTGGCCTCATCTTATTTCCATTGGTGTCAATTGAATTCAAAGTGCAAAAGTAGTTTGTGGTCAGACAAACTCAGCAGGAAAGAGAGGAAAGGAAAGAGTGGCATCTTAGGATCAGGCAAAAGCAAACTGCTGCAGTGTTTTCCCACTTCAATGGTGTTTGCCATGTTGCCTGCACTGTCAAGAGGGTTGAGCATTCTGTGATATTGTTTGGCCACACAAGGGTATGTGACTATGACTCATATACCATGTGTTCCCGTAAAGGCTTTCCCAAAAGAGAAAGGTCTTGACTGGCATTCAGAAAAGGAAAGTTTTTTAAAAAACCATTTGGACTTCCATGGTGAAATTATATGATAGATAGGATGCCCCTGTTAAGGTAGCCTTGCCCCTAATAGTTACCCATCATATTTACAAAGGTTGAGATGTTCACTACATAGGGTCTCCAATGACCAGGACCAATCTAAACCAGAGCCTGGCCTGGACTAGGACAAATTGAGCTATTAGGCCTAAGATCTTTCTCACGAACACCTGTTTTGGAACATTTATCACTTTCAGATGGTTTTCATTTCTGCATAAGGAATACTACAGTATTCTGTAAATAGGCAGGGTGCAAGAGACAATGTCTGGTTCTATTTCAGCTCTTGATACTTGCATGGCTTCAATATCCCTTTTATCTCCCCCCCCCAATATTTGGGGTATATTTCCTCAATGGATTTGCTGTACAGGAACAGGATTTAGATACATCCATGTCATCAGCAGCCACTTTGACCTGTCTATGTCTTGCCAAGATTATTTTGACAGTGCAAGTGTCTCCAGTGGTAGCATTGTCGCAACAATGAATCAAAATATGACCTTTGCGAGCAGTTCTGAAGCATCTTTTCTGAAAAAGGAAGTTCTCTGCTTAGGAAAAAATGACAAACCTTTGGGAAACATTTCTGTCACATATTATTGTTTTGCATGTCAGTTATATTCTACTAGGGATGGAAACAATAGTCATAATTATTCAGTATCAGGTAAAACCCCTCAACTTTCCTGACAGTCAGAAGGCCCACTCAGGAAAAATAATAGACCAGCAAGAATTTTGCACAAATTTCTACTGGTGTTTTGAATGCCCTGAAATGTTGCAGAGAAATGATTAAGTTGAGGAAAATGTGTTTTTTTTTAATGCAAACCCTTTGTTTTCTGCACAGAAAACAGTTTTTTTGGTAAGAACACCCCCCCATCACCCATGTGTTGTTCCCTATAGAAGAATTCTTCCACATCCCATAGTTTAGGGATGTTTTAATACAGAATGACTACCAAGGGGAAAAATATTCATTTTCACCAACAGTTGGGAAGAATCCTACCATAATAATTCATCCTCACATAAGAGAATGGGAAATCATTAAGGATTTGTATCACTATATTCTACAATATCCTACCCTAACCCATTCCCCTACAAATGTGTTGGATTACTTCTTCCATCTCCCCTAGTTATTATTTAGAAGGGTTTTCTACACAATCTTTCTTTTCTGCCTGCAAGACAGGAAAATTATGACTCCAGTTCATAATGTGCATTATTTTAATGTGTGAAAGTAAGACATTGGAGTTTATCAAATGGGAGGAATTTCTCTTAAATTCGAATGAAAAGAAAGTGGGGCCAGAACGCATTCACTTAAAGTCACTAGTTTAGCGCAATTACATGAATGCGCATTGTGTTTGAACTGGCTTCCCATTGCCTGAAAATAGCATGCCATCGCCCAAAATTGCGTGTGGCAGTCTATCATGCAATAACGCAAAACCACATGATTGCGTTCGGACTGACTTCCCATTGCCCGAATTTGCGTGTAGTGGGTTATCACGCAATAACGTTAAACCCCATGATTGCGTTCAGATTGCCATCAGATTATACTTCCAATTTCCCTTGTCTGATAAACTCCATTGTGAGGAATGTTACATACAACAGTCTCTTGTGGCAATAGTTATTTCCATTTGACTTTCCTACTATTTGTTGTGTTATAACTTGCAATTAAAATTGATTTAATTGGCATAGTTAACACTTGAATATATAAAATATATACTTTAATGTGGCATAAGTTACTTTAATAATAACATACTACCACTTGCAGGTTGCATAAGTATTCACCCCTTTTCCTATGGCATGCTTAAATAGGTTCTGGTTCAACCCACTATCCCCAGAAGTCACATAAATGATTGAACAGAGTTCATCTGCATGTAATTCTGGTGCCACATTATCTCAGATGAAAGAAATCTGTTTCTGGAAGGTCCCACAGTTTGTTGGAGAACATACCTAAACAAATGGCATCATGAACACCAAAAAGCCATCCAAACAAATCTGGGTTAAAGTTCTGCAGAAGCATCATATAGGGTTTGATTATTTTAAAACATCCCAAAATAGGAGCATTCCCCGGAGCATCAGTATGACTCAACTGTGACTGTGCAACTTAAGAATCCAATGGAAACTCTGAAGGAACCGAAGCTGGGAGAAGCCATCCATGGGACAACTATCACCTGAACACTCCCTAAGCTGAGCTTTATGGAAGAGTGGTGAGAAGAAAGCCATTGCTAACAGAAACCTATATCCAAGCCTGTCTAGAGTCTACAGAAAAGCATGTGACAGTCACAGGAAACAAATAAACAAAAGTTTTCAGGTCTGATGAAACAAAACTGAACTTTTTGGCTCTGTGGCCACTTGGTATGTATGGCACAAAGGCAACAGCAGTAATTGCCTGTAGAAGACATTCCCATGGCGTTGGTGGCGGAAACATCACATTGTGGGGATTTTCTTCTTCAGCAGGGATTGGGAAACTGGTCAGGACTGAGGACCTGATGGATGGAGCCAGATACAGGGCAGCTTTAGAGGAAAATTAGTTCCAGTCTGCAAGAGACCTAGGATTGGGACAAAGGTTCACCTTCCATCAGGAAAGTAACACTGTAGTAGTATAAAACAAGAACTTGAATGTCTTGAAGCAGTCCAATCAAAACTTCATTCCAATTTAGAATCTATGGAAAGATTTGAAAGTGGCTATTTATCAATGGTTTTCATCCAACTTGACAGAGCTATAGCATTTCTGCCAAGAAGAAGGGGGCGAAAAATGCAGGATCCAAATGCATAAAGCTAATAGATACTTACCCAAGAGGTCTTACAGTTGGAAATGCTGCCAAATATGTTTCTACCAAGGTATGATTGGGAGGAGGGGTTGAATGCAACCAACAAGTGTCAGTTTGCTCTTGTTTACTTATCTTTGTGTCACAATAAAAATATTTTGCACCTTCATAATGTCAAGTGTCTTGTGCACATCGTGCAGCAACAAAGCCAATTAAATCCATTTTAATTCAAATGGCATGTGAAAAAAATAAAAACAGTGAGTCAATACTTCTGCAAAGCAAAGTACACAAGGGCGCTTTGAATATGTGAATGCAATCATCAGTTTTTGTTGAGTGTCTAAATGGGTTTTGGTTTCTGGCTTCAGGAGAAATTGCAGTGCATGCAGAGATGTACTATGGTTATTATATCAACATGAGGACAGTTTTGTCCAAATACTGTAGAGAACATAGCCTATTGTAGAGAACATAGCCTTCATCTAGTAACTTATTGATAAGCACTGACACTTTGTATTGGTCTGGGTTGTTACAGTTTTTAGAGTAACTTCCACCTGTCTGCACTTGGATTCCAGTTCTTCTTCTGGGAGTAGGGGGCATCAAAACAGGGCGAGAAGTGAACAAACAAGCTCTGAATAGAACAGCTACTGGCAGATGTTTTCTCCACTTTTATGGCTGATAAGATATGATCAGTCCAGTGTGATCAAGGTTTGAGATACAAATTCTGAAGAGGAAACACTTTTATATGCATCATTCAGATCAGATGAGATGGTGGGAAGGGAGGAAGGGTGGAGCAGATGCCTTTTTCTGTGTTGGGAATTACTTTTTGTAAAGGAGGAAAAAATGCAAAAACAAAAGAGTCAAGAAATCTTATCAGGGATGAATAGCTGCTAACTTAACACATTAAGGGAAAATCCATTCCAAAGGCCATATGCCTGCAAGAACCAGATGCTAAGTGGTGATGGGAATCACATGGGCCATGGACTACAACCAGTTAGTTTTTGAGTCTGTGGGTCCCTCCCTCTGTCATAAACTTCCAGAAGAAGCATGGAGTCCATGTCCCTTGCCTGTTCGTGGGCAGCAAATGGAGGGTGACAAATAGGGCATGTGCCCATGGTGTGTGCCTCTGGGTGCCAGCAGGCATGCACCACCATTCAAGCCAATGGGGCTTGAATATTGGCGATTTCTGTTTTTGCAAGGTTTTTTTTTCTGGAACAGATTCCTTGTGAAGACGGAGGGGTGATTGTTTACATAGAAGCTATATCCTAATCTAACTAGGGAATAGTTCAGGTAAATAGAAATATTTATCTCACCATCTTTCAAAGAAAGTTGAGAGAGGAAGATGGAAAACCAACAGTTTAGTTGAAAATCTTTGCGAGAGTGTATCTAGAGTGTTAACTCTTCCCAAAAGAGGGAGTGACTAAGTCACATGATTAATTTTAGAGAGAGGAGTTTGCATGCAGGAAATCCCTATCTATCTAAGGAGGGAGAAAGAGGATGCAAAAACCTTCCAGCAGAAACATCCTTCATAAATAACAGCATCAATCTGTTTTGGACCATGAACTTTCAAGATGTGCTGGCAGGGGATGGTGAGAGATGCAGTCCAACACCTCTCTGAAGAATAGGTAGACAAAGATTGTTGGATAGCTGGAACTTACACACACACACACACACACACACACACACACACACACACACAAACTGTCCTGCTGGATAGCTACTTTGTTCACTGGAAATATTCTCTCTCTCTCTCCCTCCCTCCTTTCCACCCTCCCTCTCTCTTCTGACTGTTTGTGAGTGTATATACACACATACAGAGAGACACACACACACTGCCTCCTAAAGCTTCAATCTAAAAAACAAGAGTAACTTAGAGAAGCTTAGAGTAACTTCTTTGCAGTGGAATACCTTTTGTCCCTAAGTTAGAGACAAACAATTAAAAACCTGTCATTTCTGCATGTGGTGGCATAGAGTTTAGACTCTTCAAGGTATAATAATAGCTGACATCGTAGTGACCTCTGCATCTAAACCAGTAGTAAAGGAAACCCTAATCTAAAACATAGTGATCAACTTGCCATTAAGTCCCACCATAGTATTTTTAGTTCTTGTGGTAGTGATGTTACACAAATGGTTTGAATCTGGAAAAGGAAGAAAGGTTAAATTTATCTATTAACATACTTGATGGGGAATATACTTGGATGTAAATAGCTGGCTAAAATTACAATCCTTTGTATGAATTTTTATGACTATTGGTCTCATACCTTAAAGGTATCAGAAGCTGTCTAATCTTGGAAGCTAATCATGGCCAATTTTGGTTGATACTTGAGGAGAGACCATCAGCTATAGGCAATATGTCAAAGAAAGGAACTGGCAACACCATAACAGAATCATAAATCTTAGAGTTGGAAGGGATCACAAGGGCCATGTAGTACAACTGTGTGCCATGCAGCCAAAGCAGCCATAACAGATGGCAATTCAATCTGTTTAAAGAATTCCAAAGATCGACAGTCCACCACTCTCCAAGGTAACTCATTCCACAGCTCCTGAACAGCTACTGGAATATTAACGCTGGAAGAGAACACAAGAGTTATCCAGTCCAACCCACTGCCATGCAGGAATACACAATCAAACCATCCAGCCTCTATTTAAAAGCTTCAAAGAAGGAGACATTGCCACACTCTAAGGCAGTGTGTTGTGTTCCACTGTCAAAGAGCTCTTACCATCAGGAAGTTCTTCCTGATGTTGAGGTGGAATCTTTTTTCCTGGAGATTGAATCTATTCTTCCAAGTCCTATTCTCTGGAGCTGCAGAAAACAAGCTTCATTTTCAGTGTGACGTCTTTTCATATATTTAAACACAGCTACCATATCACCTCTTAACTTTCTCCAGGCTAAACAGCTCCCTAAGTCGCTCCTCATAGAGCATGGTTTCTAGGCCTTTCACCATTTTTGTCACCTTCCTCTGGACAGCTTGTCCACATCCTTCTTGAACTGTGGTGCCCAGAACTGTAGACAGTATTCAAGGTGAGATCTGATCAAAACAGAATAAAATGACACTATTAGTTCCCTCAATCTAGACACTATACTCCTATTGATGCAGCCTAGAACCCCATTGGCCTTTTTACCTGCTGGAACACATGGCTGACTCATGTTTAGCTTGTGGTCCATTAAGACTTCTAGATTCCTTTCACATCCACTGTTCTTAAGCCAGCTGTCACCCACTATATAGCTGTACATTTAATTTTTATTGCCTGAGTGTAGTACCCTACTTTCCTCCCTGCTGAAATTCATTTTGTTAGTTCTGGCCCAGCTGTCTAATCTGTGAAGGCCATTTTTAATTCTGATCCAGTCCTCTGGGGTACCCCTCCTAATCTTGTGTCAGTAAAGATGCTTTTCTTAATGCTTAGGTAGGTTCTCTTTCTTCTTCGTGGTCTCTGCGAATCATACAAATAGGTTTCACTGCGCCTGCGCAGTGCTGCTCGGAACCTACTGGAATCACTGGGCAGAGTTTACTCTGCAACATATTGAAACTTTTTGGCGGTAACTCCGCCCACCCGTTATAAGGCCCCTGCCTTCCCGCTCTTTCCCCAGTTCCTTTTTTCCGCCGCGCTAGCTGCTTCAGGGAACTTTCGCTTGCTTGCTTGCTTGGAATCACTTTCGCTTTTTGACCTCGGACTGTACTTTGACCATTCTTTGTCTCCCGCCCCTGGTAACTTCGGACTTTCGGACTGTTGACCTCGTTTTCGGATTCTCCTCTGGCTTTGTCGATACTGGAAATGCCTGCACCTTTCAAGAAACAAACTTGCTCCATCTTCTACATGGCATCTATTCAGATATTTAAAGATAGATATCATGTGGCCTCTCAGTCTTGTCTTTTTCAAGCTAAACATGCCCAGCTTCCTAAATCATTCTTTATTAGGCCTGGTTTCTAAAACTTTGATCATCTTGGTCTGCCTTCTCTGGGCATATTCCAGCTTGTTGATACTGTATCCATCTTGCACTGTGGTTCCCAGAAGTAGACACAGCATCCCAAGTGAGGTGTAACCAACACAGAATAGAGTGGCACTGCTACTTCCCTCAGTCTGGACATTCTGTTTCAGTTGAGGCAACCCAGAATTGCACTGGCTTCTTTGGCCTTTATGTCACACTTTGACTCATGTTCAGCTTGTGGTCTACTAAAACCCATGGGCCCTTTTCACATGTACTACTGACCAAACCTGGCTGTGTGAATCATCCTGATATCTCATAATGCAATCCTGACTTTGTCTGACATTTTTGTGGCCTAGTTGGGAAATGTCACCACCTTGCCTATATATATATGTAGGTGGTGTAGCCAAGAGTAGACAATTATCCTCCCTGGGGAAAAAAAACTGATTCTTCTCCACCCTACAGGGAACCATTATATCACAACCTCTACACAGTGCAGCAGACCTTGTCCCTGAGAACTCACTTTAGTTGTCAAGGAGTTCTGGAAAAATGAAATGATCAATGAAATTTGGGTTGTACATAATAATGTTACTGTGTAACTGTAAATTTTGGATTCGCCTCCCCACCCCCCGAAACAAACACAGATGTCTTTATCTCTCCTGTACAATATCTTATTTAACCATACTGGTTAAGATTAACAACCAGGGAGAAATAATTGTCTACCACTTGATGTAAAACTTTGTATTTTGAAGGGTTAGTTCTCTCCTGTCACAAGGTCATACTGGACAGCATGGCATCAATTGACTTTGGTTTTTTGTTTTGTTTTGTTTTAATCAAGTGTAATACTCAACATTACTCTCCAGCTTTTGGTACTAAAATACTGTCAAGTGTCTCTTTTGTTTTCCCTTCTATTCAACCATCAATCTGGATATTTCAGTCAGTACCAAAAGGAAGACCTAAGGTACAGCTACTCTTTAGATTTTTGTGAAATGGGGGCCTGCTATTGTCAGAAACACCCTGCTACTACATCTTGTTCCTTGGAGTAGTTGGCTGAACATTTTGCTCTCTGTTTTGAGCTAGGTCAAGGTCAGTTGTAGATGTTGGAGCCCCAGAATCATCATCATCATCATCATCATCATCATCATCATCATCATCTAATTTATTTTTATTCCTCTTCTCTGTGCAACGCAACCGGGGTGGCTTACAGGAATTATGTCTAAGAATAGAAATTGAGACGGGAGGTTACCAGTGCATGCACCACCGTTTCAAGGTTCCTAACTTCCAGAAAATGGTGCAGCTGGCATATCAGCCGAAGCTGATAACAGGCACTCCTGACCGGCGCATTTACCTGATTTGTCATCTGAAGTGATGGATCTAGGGGCACCCAAGGTTCCAAGAACCTTGGAAAGCACAGATGCTGACATATTGACTGTGAGATTCTGTGATTTATAATCCAAAAAAGAAACTTTCCCAAACTCATGGAATCTGTAAAATGACTTAATGTTAACCATGAAGCTTGCTCTTTTCAGTCCTTCACAGTCATGTACTTAGTTTTTTGTGGGTTTGTCGGGCCATGAGGCTGTGTTCTAGAAGAGCTTATTCCTGATGTTTCACCAGCATCTGTGGCTGGCATCTTCAGAGAATGCTGGCATGGAAGAGAGTGGGGTATATATAATGTTGGTTGAGAGGAAGTGATTTACATGTTAATCTGTGTATTGTTCTCTCCCATGCCAGCATTCTCTGAAGATGCCAGCCATAGCTGCTGGTGAAATGTTACAAATAAACTCTTCTAGAACACAGCCTCATAGCCTAAAAAACAGACAAAAAACCTATTGATGCAGGCTGTGAAAGCCTTCAATGGTCATGCACTTTTTCCTCAAGTTTTACAGTCCACACACATATGTGAGTTATGTTATCAAGCCAACATGCTGCCATCTCACTTGTGTGGGTTTTTATCTAGCAAGTGATTTCTTAATGCTTTGGGCCACTGAGTCATTTCTGCCTACAAAGGTCACATTTACAGATGGAGCTTATTCTTAATCACTGTAGGATGATTTTTTTGTTTCAACAGTCTATCTTGGTTCAGTCTGAAAGATACACTACTGGAGTAAATGAATAAGGATCACGCCATGTCTAGGGCAACTAATGGTCAAGGACAGAGGGATCAATTAAGGCACAGCACAAACTATGGAAGTATTCACTGGAATCCTGCTGGGATCTTAGCATCTTTGTAAGTGGACTTACTGTATATACTCAACTATAGGCTGACCTCATGTATAAGTCGAGAGCAGGTTTTGGGGTCAAAATTAAGGATTTTAACATGACCCAGATAATTTGAGCATTAAACTTAGGGGTATGCAAGAAAGTATCTAAAATGAATCAAAGGAAAACAATGTCAAAGAACTTACAAAACTCCAGCAGTCGTAACTGTGTGTCCAACCTAAAGGCTGAATTGATGAATCAGGGTCGGTATGGGGTCAGTGATTCCAGGACAGATTACACTCTTGCCTTTCACCAAGGGATAGTTCTGTTTTAAAATAAGAATTAAAATACAGTTCTTCCATTGACCCATGGATAAGTCATCTCAGTTTTTGGGGGTCAATTATTAGACTAAAATTTCTAGACTTATGTATAAGTCTACACTTATACACGGTATGCCTGTGTGAATTAGAACTATGCAGTTGTGTAGTGACCATCTCCAGTAAAAGAGCACTCTTATGATACTACACAGTAGAGATGGCAAAGTATGCAATCAGTGTGCCTTTTGCATTGATGCTCATTGTACACTGCTATACATCATATACTGATTCGCATAATGCACTGATGTGCACAATTCATGGATGCGCATCAGATGCCCTTATCAGTGTCCTATTACACACCTTCACAATTTAGTAATGGGGTTTCCTAGCACTTCTATTATGTAGCTAGGTATAGATAAAGTTACCTCATGTAACAGGTCAGATAGGATTCTGGTGCCTGTCTTCATTTGTGGGTTGATGCTAAGGTTTTGGCCCAAAGGAAGTTAGGCATACTGAAATTCTATTGAACTCAGTGCAACTACTTTTCAATGGATTGAGCATAAGTTGTAAAAAGGAATGTTTAATAGGACAAAGGAATACAGTGGGCCCTTGTTATCTGCTGTGATTTGGTTCCAGGACCCCTCGTGGATATCAAAATCCATTGATGTTCAAGTCCCATTAAATACAATGGCACAGTGAAATAATGTCCCTTATATGTGTCAGTCAATCGTTGATTGTATTTGACTAAAAATCACTACAAGTCAATGTCCCTTACATAAAATAGCAAAATCAAGGCTTACTTTTTTGGAATATATATATATATATATATATATATATATATATATATTCTTCAGGTCATGGATAAAAATCTGTGGATATGGAGGACTGACTGTATTATTAAGAACCATGAGAGACTTACAGTAAATGATAAACATGTTAGCATCCTGTTAAGTGGCATATACAGATGTAAATCCAGCCGTTTTGGGCCATTGCGGAGAATGGTATTCTATTCCACCGCATGACCAAAGCCTGATTGATGCTTCATTTAGTTGCTGCAGCCTTTCCCAACTAGGGTTGCCATAAGGCAGGACCTCCAAACCGGGACAAATGTAGGACAAATGTAGGATCACATTTTCAAATGTAGGACACGTTTTTTTAAAAAATGGAGGACACTTGAAAAAATTGATAATTTTTTAAAAATGTTAATATAAATGCATGTTTCTTAGGCATGCTCAAAATGGAGGACATTTTGGCATTATTCCTAGACAGAAGGCTGGAATGAATGTACTTCTCTTTCTGCCAAAACACCCCCCCCCCCAATTCTACAAGTAACATTTCCCCACTCCCAACGCAGGCATAGCAATGCAGATGGCAGTCCCTTGTGCCACTGCAAACTACATTTCCCACTCCCAAGCAGCCATAGCATTTGCAAGATCACAGACAGTCCCTTGTGCCACTGCAAACTACATTTTCCACTCCCAAGCCTTCTTAGCAATTCCCCCCTTCCTCCTTTTCCTTGCCCCCTCCAACCCCCCCAACCCCTCTTTTTCCCAGGTATGTCTCAACTTAGGAGGGATTTATGGGACAGATCCAAAGCCTTTTTTCTTTTCTAATGGGGGCAAAGCCTTGAGAAGCCCTGGACCCCTGAGAAGAAGAGGAGGGGGGCTTAGAGAGAGGAAGAAAGAGAAAAAGAAGATGAGGAGGGGGAAGAACGGAAGAAAAAGGAGAGGAGGAAGAGGAGGGGAAGAGGAGGAGAAGAAAAAAAACGGAATAACAAGAAGACGAGAAGGAGGGGAAAGAGAAAGAGGGGAAGCAGCTTGCCTGAGTGTAAATTCCTCCCTGCTTGGATGTTGGAGTATGCCCAAATAAGGAAGCAGAGGGCTGGCCAATAGAGGCAGGGCAGTGCAGCAGACCCCGCCCCTGCTGGTTTCAGTCCTCCTGCTGCTGCTCCAGACAAGCTGCACAGGCAGCACTCTATAGAAGGCAGTCAGCAGCCCTGGGAGCTCAGAGTTGGGCAGCCACCCGGGAAAGGGGGTGGGGGCGGGACGGGGCACGCCCCCCAGGAGGCGGGAAAGTCACACCCACCGCTGTGAAATGGCAACCCTACTCCCAACAGCTAATCCATTACTGGGAAAGCATCTAGTAGGTTCCAATAGCTGGTTAGAGGGACATAGCCAGATGCTTCTCTGATTCCCTCTCTACCAGCCATGGAGGGGCTTGCAGTAGCCATTCAACAGAAGGGGACATTGAATGGCCAGCTGTAGCATAGTTTTGCATGCAAAACTATTATACTTTTGTCATAATTTTAAATATTTAAATATTTTAAATATTTAATGAATTTAAATTGGAATGTGATGATTGTATTTTAGTTAAGGGATGAGGGATAGAATTTTAGTTTGCGTATGTTAAGTATTGTTTAAGTATTTATGTATTTGCTTATGTAAATTGATTTCGTATTTTATGTATTTGTTTATGTAATTTTGTAAGCCACCTTGATCCTTTTCAAAGGTGGTATATAAATAAAATTTATTATTATTATTATTCACTTGGGGATTGTCTTCACCTGCCAGAATATTCCATGGTGTCCCCAGAGTAGTCTTGCCCCAAATTCCCCCCTTATCTGCTGCAGGCTTTTGGCTTTTGCAATGAACAATGGGTGGCTGCCTTCCCATATGGTCCCATTCATCTTCTGGCACTGGGTGCCCTGTCCTTACCTCAGAATATTTCACACCCATAGCAATGGCACCAGACATCTTTCAGGGACCATGAGTGAATGCAGCCTCTGTCATTGCTGCAAAGAGAGCCAAAACCTCACAGTAAAAAATGAGTTATTTAAATGTGGGTTAGGGGAAGAAAGCCCCAAATCAGGTGTGGGCATTATGTAAATATGATGCAGCAAGCCTTGGGGTAGTTTGTGGGAATTTGACCATGTAGACAAGGCCTAGGAGAGCAAAGAAGTCACATGGGTAAGTAGCAGTTCAGGGATCAAGAAGCCAAGAAATCAGTAGCTGGGAAAACCAAGATATACAGAGAGACATGTAGTCAGCATCCAAGTGTCCAGAGTCTCTGAGCTGGCTTGGATGTTTTTCAGAGGGTGGATGATAGCCATTGCTTTCAGTGTCTGAATAATGTTTGCTGCCTGCAGCCCAGCACTCTTGTATGGCTGCAGTCTGAGAGGGAGGCATGACATCAAGTGCGAGTAGCAACTGGATGCTGTAATACAGAAATCAACTTATCTTAGAAATTAATAAAATAGGCAAAGTGTGGTCTTGGGGCCACAGCAGTACCCAACCTATTATTTTGCAGTTCTTGCTCCCTCCAGATGCCCCAAACTATCCTTTCTTTGAGTGAAAAGGTGCAGGTGAGTTGCATCTCCCAGAAGCTTCCAGGGGTGGTCATTTGCCTTTTAAATAGGCTGCAGGAGGCCACTGCACCCTTTATTATGAGAGAAAAATACTCATAATTCAAGACCAGAAGTGGGGCCACTTTCAGTTTTGTGGCATTTTGGCAATCTAATGCAGCCCACAGTGGGACCTGGAGCAAAATAATAAAATGGCTGCTGTAGTTGCTTGCCAGCAACTGCTTATGTATGCCTATTTTGCTTATATATTGTATGGCTATTCTGGGTGATAAATAAACACTCAAATATGCAAGGCAATCAATTTTCTGAAGCTAAAACCTCTCCTATGAAGGAAAGACCTCATCTCCCCCCCCCATACTGAAATGCCAATATTTTATCCCTGATGAAATGCCATTCCCCCTGCCCTGAGTGAGTGTGTCTGTTTTGATAGGTAGTGTTTTGTGGAATGTTACTGTGTAGATATTATAAATAATGAAGTGTGAGCAAATGCCTGCCAGCTATAATTCCTGGGGGAACTGGAGAGGAATTGATCATTCTAACCACTTCACAACATTCCTGCCAACTGCATTTATTGTGGAGTGATGCCTTGTGTTGTCCACTTGTGTTGATCAGGAGCTTTGTTTAACTGTCCAACAGATGCAAACAGGGTGCTCGGCTGTTGTGAGCAGTGTGAGGCCTTTCTTTTATTGACAACTTTGCCCAGCCAAACTTACATAAAACAAAGTAAATTATAATGCTCTGGTCCCAATAATGGCTACTACTGCCACAAGTACAGTGTTACTCATTGCACCTGTATATATTTATTTGTATATATAGTGATAGCAATATCAATATAAAGATACACTCACACAAGACTATTGTTAAGTGAGAAACAGGTTTCAACATTTTCCTCGTGATTTTGATTATTTCTTAAAGCTTTAATGTGCACTATTAATTTTTCTTTGAGCATCAAATGCCCATACCTTGCTCCACCATTCACCTGTAAATAAGGTTGCCATTTGTCCCAGAAAACCTGGAAAATCCCAGGTTGAAGAGAATAGAAAATGTCCTGGCTGGCTGGGCCAGCTGAAGCAATAAATCCTGGATTTCTCCTTCATTGCAGGCTGATGGGCAGGCTAAAATGTGGCAGTGGTGATGAAGCAGGAAATTGTTCAAGAAGATTGCTACTGCAGGCTCTGGTTGCAGGCATAGCATCTCCACCTTTTTCTTCTATTCCCTCCTCCGTTTCCCCAACAGGCCCAGATGGTGGAAAAGGAAAGGAGGCAAGCAGAGGTGGCTTTGTGGTAACTGTGTCAGTGGTTGAGCCCAGGGCTAGGCAGCATGGTGGAGCTTTGCTTCCAAACACTCTGAACACCCTTTATTCTCTGGGGCTGCTTGGAAGCCTTACATTCTTCATACCAGCTTGGGGGAGAAGGAAAAAAAGGGCTCTTAGTTTGCTGCTGGTACTGAGCTGAAACATTAGGGTAGAAAAAGTATAATGATTAATGTGCTGAATTTGCATAATCAGAATGCAAATTAATAATATGCACTATTATAATAATTTGTATAATATGCAAATTAGATGCCTGAATGTGAGGGACTGGAATATAGCAACCCTGCATGTAAAGAACAATGACTGGAATCTTTGATAGCAGTTACGAATGCATAACCTAGAGTTATGCACTTGTAACTGTCATCTATTCATGTTCCCTATGTAGCCCCTAGTTTATTCCCCTAGTCCTCACATACTGGGAAGGAGTCACTGTGATCAATAGATCAATCTGTTCCCCTGTCGATGAAGCAGCTGACTGATATTCCCATCCTTCTTTGCATGAGTGATCTCTGGATCAAGGGGGAATTGTGGCAAGGACTCTGATTTTGTTTGTCCCAGAGATCACTCATGGGAGGGTGGAAATGGGAGTAAGATGCTTCCTGAGTGACAGGTGAACAGGTCTCCAATTGATCACAACGCCTGCTGCCCAGTAATAATTTAATGGGTTGGGGATGTGGCTAGGCTAGGATTCACTGTGTAGCACTGTGACTACAGTCCTTATCAATATGTAAATCCCATCCAGGATATGTAAATCCCATTCATTAGCACAGAAGGGAACTCTGATTGAAAAGGTTGCAGTGACTGATTAAGGAAAACATTGCTACCTCTATACAGCTGCTTTATTTGGAAAGACTGAAGTTCTCCAAACTGACTCCTACATTTTGCTGATTATTGGCTACCACTTTCTATGATATCGCATTGACTCAGCACTGTGAAAGCAACAGCTGGAGCTAGTTTTGGACAGCACATTTCGTGGGAAGCGTAGATAAATTAAAACAGAATTTATTTAAAGCAGATAGAACATAGAAGATTCATAATCTACTGCTGACCAAATCCACTGAAAAAGGTCCAGTATTTGGAAAAACCCACCCATTTATCCCTCTTCACTCTCCCTCACACAGTTTACAGTTTCACAGACTTCTATTATATTACCCCTAGACTTTTTTTAAAAAAATAAAATAAAAAGAAAAGAAAATTCTAGCATTTGTTTGCCGTTAAGATGGGCTACTTTTAATCAAGTAGTAGGTTATTGCTGCTAGTTTTTGCTGCTTCATATTGCAGTGTTTGGATTCCTTTTGCAGTTGTCATGCCTTAATTAATCTGTTTTAGCACTTTAACTATACTTGTTTTTATTTGCTTTAATTGTTTGCCACCTTGAATTTTGTAGAGGCAAGTGAAAATGTAAGGTACAGTCCTTGACATTTAATAGAGAAATCGGTGTGTAGTTTTTGGTTCCAATAATTCTTTACCTTCTTTGGGTATCAAAGGGTACAAGAAAATTTGGCTGGCATCCTGCATTCTTCTCATCATGGTTTGGGGGAAGAAGGGGGCTGGCCATATCATCATGAAGCAACCCGCTTGCAAATCTGTTGTTTGGAGTGCTTCCTTGGAGCTATATTTGCAAGCTAGGAATGTGATGCAGGATCTCAGCCAAAACAAGTAGGTTTCTATGGAGGACTGAACTGACAAAACCACTTCTGAATATTCTTTGCCTAACAGAACCCTGAAAGACAGTGTGGTGTAGTGGTTTGAGTGTTGGAATGAACTCTGGAAATCAGGGTTTAAGTCCCTGCTCAACCATGAAACCCACTGGGTTACCTTAGGCAAGTCACATGCTCTTAGCCTCAGAGGATGGCAAGGGCAAACCTCCTCTGAAGAAATCTTGCCAAGAAAACCCCATGTGTAAATTTACAGCACTTTATAAATAAAGGTTAATAATAATAATAATAATAATAATAATAATAATAATAATAATAACAATAACAACAACAACAATAGATTCACCTTAGGGTCATCATAAGAGCAAGAAGAAAACACTATGAAATTAATGGGGTTGCCATATGTCAACAAGTGACTTGAAGGCACACACACAAGCAGACATGTTACTGGATACTGCCACTCTAAGGCAGTGATTCTCAACCTCATCATCTGGGCTTCCAGTTGTTTTGGACTTCAGCTCCCAGAATTGGTCATCATTGACCATGCTAGAAGATGGTTCTGGGAAGTGAAGTACAAAACAGCTGGAAGATCAAAGGTTGAGAATCCCTGCTCCAGCTGTACAAGTAGAACTCAGGTAATGAAATAGGTGTGTTCCAGGGCAATACTTATTTAACAGAAAATATGAAGCAGAAGTAAAATGGAAAGAATAAAGAACAAAGTTTCCTACACCATACATGAAAAGAAGAGCAGCTCAACAGGTTTCAGCAAACTTTTGATTCAAAATTAACATTATGCATATGTGAAAGGAATCAGCCAGGTCAGGTGAGCCTTGCATAAGTAAAGAAAAGCATTCTGAATCTTTTAGAGGCCACTGAGGGCTTCTTCCAAATGTAGCCAAGAATGATTTCCCCTCGTTTCACCAGCCTCCACTTTACTTCTGATTTCAGTTTTGGTGGCCAGAAATATCAATCTATACTTCTTCAACATGCTGGCGCATTTGGTGAGGCCAGTTTATCTGCTCTCTCCCTTTCTTTCTGTTTTACTGTTCACATATACTCACTAAGGGATTTTGGAAGCAGCTACTGTTTACCTTGCCTGTTGTAGACAGAAACACATGGTTGCAGTACAGCAGAATCCCACTCTTTCTTACTTCAAGTTTTGTTATTGCATTGTTTCCATGAGCTGCATGGAGAGAGGGAAGCCCATTCTGCCAGTGATCAGAGCATGAGCAAATGACATTTCCATTAGTGTGAAAGGACAGAAGTGGTTACTTATACTTAATTAAGTAGTTTGAGTATCCTTAACTAAGTAGCTGATAAAGAATATTGGCCACTATGTATGATTTGGCAAAATAAATCTCTAGTGAACTTTTACTCTTTTGTTTATAGAATCGGCTTCTGAAGACTGGATTTCACAGAAGATTCCTGGAACTTTACAGACTCTTTTAGTGGAAAAAGTTAATGGTCTGAGAAACTCATCGCCGTTCTTGGGCAAGCTCTGTTGGACAGCAAAGAGAACTATCTATGAAGTCCCTTATTTCATGCATATGGAACTTTGTTATCTTGGGGGAAAGGGACACTTGTAAACATTTCATACTGTCCTGGAAATATTGATGTTTCAAACGTATTAGCCAGGGAATTTTAATATTGAGGACGGAGAAAATTTTTGCACAGAATGTACTTTGAAAAATTCCTTGCATTAAAAAGAAATAGTGTTTTGGATTTACTGCACAAAAAGTTGCAACTTCTTTTTCTTTTTGTATAGAGGTGGATTTTTATTTCAGAGCATATAAGCAGATGTCAAACAAAGAGAACAAAAATGGGCTGTGTTTCTAATGACACTCAAATTAGGAAATCACTTGGCTCTACCATACTGTGATTAGAACACTCACATTTTATACTTATACATCGTAGAAATGGTAGCCTAGTTCTCAGTTTCTGAGTGTGGCTACCAGTCCAGCTGCTAGTCATTTCAGTTTTCATCTTTGAACATAAGGTGGGTGTGAGTCCTACTTTACAGAAAGCAGTCCTCTGTTTGGACAGCTGGCCACTTCAAGTTGGTTGTTGTTGTTGTTGTTGTTGTGTGCCTTTATTTCTGACTTATGGTGACATTAAGGTGAATCTATCATGGGGTTTTATGGGGCTGAGAGTGTTTGACTTGCCCAAGGTCACCCAGTGGGTTTGCATGGCCGAGCAGGGACTCAAATCCTCATGTCCAGGGTAATAGTTGAGTGCTCAACACACTACACCATGCTGGCGCTCACCCACTTCAAGCTCACAGTAATAATAAAGAACCAAAGATGCTGCTCAGCAAACAGAACAAATCTGAAGAGAGGGAGGGCTGGGAGGGGGACAAAATCTCTGGGAGACCTGGACAATGAAGAAGCTACCATTCTAACCTCTCTAGGAATGGAGTTCTAGAGTCTGGAAATAGCCACTAGGAAGGACCTCTCCTGTGTTCCCACCAGCTATACCTGTGAAATTGGTGGGACAGAGAGAAAGACATTCTCAGAAGATCTCAAAACACAGGCAGATTTGTAAGGGAGGGCATGTTGTGTCAGGTAACCTGGACCTGAGCCATATGGTACTTCGTAACAAGCACTTTGAATTGTGCTTGGCAATGGATCAGCAACCAGCGGAGCTGTTGCAATAAAGGAGTTGTGTGTTCCCTGTAGCAGTTCTGGTTACCAATCTAGCTGCAACTCTTTGAACCAACTGAAGTTTCCAAACAAAGCCAGTCCCATGCAGAGTGTGTTACAGTAATCTAAATGTCATGTTTTACCTCAGCACCACCTAAGGTTTTCCTGATGCAAAAGTATAAAGGCTTCTTGAGAAATCCAGTGTCTTCCATCCACAAAGGGGCCTGTGGCTTCACAGAGGGTGGAGATATATTGGATTGCAAAGGAAGTATCTTTTTTCTATTACAAATGGATGTTAAATTTCCTGGACTTTGAGAATTTCCCAGTTGCCATATGGCCAGAAGGAGAAGGTGCCAGCCTACAAGATATGCCCCTCCATACCATCTTAATGCAAGCCTATGACTAACATCTTCAATTTCCCCCCCTCCTGTTTGGTTTGTAACATTTTTTCTGATGAAGAAGCCAGTGAAGCTTTGAAAGTTTGCAACAAGTATATTGTGCATTTTGGTTGGTCAATAATGGTATTACTTTTTGGTGGATTTCCAAATGGCATGTGTCATTGTGGACATATTCAATGTCTTTAGGAATGGGTGCAACCGAAGTCTTAACAAAACAAATGCACTCCTGGCTACTGCTGAAACCTGGGTCTCTAGGCTCTGGGATGAATCTTGACTAATCCTAAACTGTGAACCTGCATTTTATGTAACCTCATCCAGAATAGGCTAAAACCCTGTTCCTGATCTGCTTTTCAATTGACCAGGAGCACCTATATCTTCACTGGTTGAAGCATCAACTTGTTCATCCTCATGCAGGATGGAAGGACTGGGATCAGGATTGAGATTTTGCTTGCTTGCCTAGTTCCTTGCCTGACAGTCAATGTCACCTTTACAGAGAGGCCAAGTTATGAATTTTTACACTTTGATCTTGTGATGTAGAAAGCTGATTTTCAATTCTCAAATGTATGAGGCTTGTCCATTGACATGGTCCTAGTCTCTTGTCCTGTAGTCCCTCAGCTGAATGTGTTAATGACTGTGTGAAGTTTGTATGTAGTTTCGGATCTGTAATGGTTTGTTCATATGTGGTCATATGCATGTTTAGTATCAAGTGGAGGCTTCATCTTTATGAGATTTTTTTTTTGATGCTCCAGAACTTGAGCACAGTAAATAAGAAATACCGGGTTCTGACTGTTCTGAACTTTCTGCCTCTGAAGAAATTCATAATTCATAAATTCATAATGGTGCCAGGGAACTGGAGGAAAGAAAGAACTACAACCCTCAGATGTTTCTAACATTCTTCTCCATTTCTTCTTTGAAAACTTACAAAAAGCAAATTATAGGTGAAATCATAGAATCACAGAGTTGGAAGGGATTCCTAAAGGTCACCTAGTCCAATTCCTGCCAGTGCAGGAATCCACCCCTGAAGTATCCCAAGAAGGGGCCTCCAGCCTCTATTTTAAAACTTCCAAAGAATGGGAGTCCACCACCTTCTGAGACTCTATCCCACTGTCCAATATTTTGTACCACTAGGAGGTTCTTTCTAATATTTAGCAAGCATCTCCTTTCTAGTAATTTGATTCAGTTGGTTCATGTGCTACATTTTGGAGCAGCACAGAACAAGCTCAGTCCAACTTCCATGTGACAGATCTTCAAACATTTCATCATTGTCCTCATATAATCTCTTTTCCAGACACAATAATCTCTTCTCCAAAGCCAACTTCTTCAGCCATTCCTCATAGTTCTTGGTCTTCAGACCTTTCACCATAGTGGTTGCCTTCTTCTGGACACATTCTAGATTGTCAATATCTTTCTTCAAAAGTGGTGCCAAGAACTGCACATAGTATTCCAAGTGAGGTCTTACCAAAGCAGAATAAGATAATACTATTACATCTCTTCAACACTCAATGTTCTGTTGATGTTGCCTAAAATTGCATTGGCATTTTTGGCCATAGCATTACACTATTGATTCATGCCAACCTTGTGATCTGCCATATCAGTACGATTAGTACAGTTCCAACGGCCTGGAAGTCTTGCTGTATTTATCTATTCAGCCACCATGAGATTTTTTTTTAAATGGAAGACTTGCCAAAGATACAATCAGTATGATATACTGGAAGATGAAAGAAGAAACTACATAAGATAAAACAACAGTAAAAAAAATAAAAGAGCAGGAACAAAATAAGCAACAACAGATGTTAAAAGTGTGAGAAAACAAAATACAGACTAAGAGCTAAATAAAACATGCAGGATATCACAGCAATCTAACTAAAGAACAGTTTAAAACATTAAATAGAAACCATAAACTTTTATTTCATCATTTTTCATATAGACAGAAGGGACAGTAATGCTTACCAATTATCAATGACTTACGTTGTCTAGTAGAAGAGAGGCATTTGGATCTCTTAACATATGGTCTTGGTTAGTAAGTGACACATTTCTTGCATTTCTTTTCATATCCCATCATTATTTCCAGTGGTATATCCAAAATAACAAATAGAAATTGAGTAACCAGCAACTGGTTAATTTGTTGAGCAATTCTCTTATATTAATTTGTTACTATGGCATTCATAAAACAAATGTATAATATAAAACACAGTGATATCTTTAACAAGTATGGCACTTAGTTCATCACTGGATATAAAATCAAGATCACTTGCAAACAAAAAAGGACATAAAAAAGGAATTAAATTACAACACCCCAAGCCAAATAAACAAGTTGCATTTCTCTACCATTCAGTCCAAAACTAATTCCTGGCACAGATCATAGAAGCAAAGTAGATTAGAAAATATGTTAAGTCCTTTTACTACAGAAATAAAACTAGCTTTAGCTATCTGAACCTATGCAGAATCAAAGCTAGAAAGTAACACATTGAAAGTAATTACATGACTTGCAGCATATTACTTATTTTAGTAATAAGGGCCAGTGTTACTTTTTTGACATTTTAATGACTGTGATGCCCATGTTATAGTTGTTTGCATAACAAGCAACTTTTGCTCACTGTTGAAATATTACTTTTCTAAATATTTGGGGATAAGGTCGGCCTTTTTAGGTGTGTTTTAAAAAATAACATTGATGTAACTTGCTAATAATACTTTGCTTTACTTGCAATTTATGAGGAATGAGGAATGTTAACAAGCAACATTTTACCCAGGAAAAACATTACAAATAAGTCAAACATTACTTCTTTTTAAAGTAATGCTTCTAAGTTCTGCTCACAAGATATCACAGAAAACTGCAAATCTGATCAAGAAACATGGCCAGTTCATGATTCAGCGGCTATACAGATACTTGGATTCACGTTGTTTTGAAAAATAATTGGCATCTATTCAGAGGATCCTCACAATTTTAGTTTCTGTCCAAGTAAAGCAATTTTTATTCTGTTGTTAAACTCTTGCTATTTAAAATCACATAGTGTTAATGTGATTAGCCTTGATGTTAATTCATGTTGTTCCTTTCTTTGACTTTTCATCTGGAACTGCACCCACAGTGCTCCTGCACAGAATATATATTGCAATACAAAGTGATATTTTATGATGCTGCTGGTGATGCTGAAGCCTTTGGCTCACCTAGTAACCTCTGGACAGTCCATGGTAATCCATAATAGCACAAAAGTTTCACAAACCTTCAGTTAACTAAACAAAGTTGTCCAAAATAGAATATTCAAAATAGTTTGAAATTATATTCACACATAACTGGAAGCCAACTAAGCGCAGTTAGAATAAACTACAGTTCAGATGTAACAGGGTTAGTTGTAAAATGTAAGTGCAATCTTTTGATCTCATTGCACATGAAAGTGAAGGAGAAGGATGGAGAATATGACCCTGAGGATAATGGGTGGTCATACTCATCATGGAGAACCATGGCTTCCCATTATGTCTCAACTGGAACTAATCTTGTGAATTGCAGGCAATGAATTTATAGCCTGCAACAGCTCCACAGAAAGAAGGGTGTAAAAAGCATGAGCTGTATAATATGCAGACTGCAAAATGGCAGAATTAATGACTGGCTTCAATCTGCAAGGCAGCCTTTCTCATCTGGTACCTTCCAGATGTGTTGAACCACAAACCCTCATAATTTCCATGGAGTTTGGCCAACGGTAAAGAAGCCATTCTGTAGTTTTTCCTAGCAAACTTTTTCTAGCAAAAGATTTTGCCGGAGAATGCAATCTATAAGCACTGTGAAATCTCAGAAAGGGGAGATGCACCTGACTTTGGCCTCCTGTCATCTGGGGAAATCAGTGCATGCTGGAGCCCCATAGAAAGTAATGGGGCTCGCGCCAATGGCGCATGGTGCTGTGGTGGCATGCGTGCACCATGGGCGCACCCCCATTAGTTCTTCCAGGGTGCGTGAAGGGCTCTTCCGGCATGACTTTCAGTGTATGCTGAAAGCCACGTATGGCGCACCCACATAAAACACAGGTGCACTGTATTGTAAAATCCTTCCATGTTCCACAGTTCTTGTGCTTTTGTCTTTGCTCTACATAAATTCTTCTGAGAAGAAGAAATGGGCCTTCTCTTTGAAAATGGAAGGTCCAACACAAGCACCATTGGAGTTCACTGTGTCTGACACAGCCGCATCCCTTTTTAATCAGTGAGAAGTTAGCATGTATGCTGCCCAATTTTTCAGCATTTTCCAATTTTCTTCTTCCCGTATTGCAGATATTTCTGGAAGACAATTCAGGAAGATCCAGGAAGTGAATGAAAATTTCAGCAGTTTTATGTAAAAGCTGGCTTTTGGCTTCAGAGGAGTAATCTCCCTGGGCTGAAGCAAAGGTATATTAGCTGACATACTTTCTTATAGGAATTCAGACAAAGAACTTACAAGCCATCCATTGATTGGATACATAGGATACAAGCACTTACACCCCTTTCCAGTCATTGGATACAAAACACATATATTTCTAGGCCCTCGTGGTCTCCATTATTGACATCCCTTATCAGGACTGTTTTCAATCACTATCCCACATAGTCCCAGTCTGGTATTCCTTGTTTTGGGTAGATAGAGACTTTTAGGCACCAATTAAGAGCAATAAACATGTTCTAAATACCAGGAGGAGAACTCTCTGACCCATTAGTTATCTATTATGTAGACAGTTCTGTTCTCCAATTTATTCTTATCTCTTTTTCTTTTCTAGGCATCATAACTAATACTGTTTTGTTATTTTGTTAATTTTTGTCTTCCTCAACTCTAGACACAAATGATGGTAGATGGACACCAGTGCTAAAAAGATAAATATATGAAAGTAACTTCCATATTGTTGTTGTTTTATTAACTGCCCTCATGTTGGCCATGATTCATGGCGACTCTCGATGAGACATTTCCAAGCCTCCTATCCTCAATCACTCTGCTTAGGTTGTCCAGGCTCAGGCCCATGGCCTCTGTTCATTGTCTTCTTCTCTTTCTGCTTTCCTCTATCTTTACAAGAATTATAGTCTTCTCCAATGAGTTGTGCCTTCTCATGATGTGGCCAAAGTACAACAACCTTGGTTTCATCATCTTTGTTTCCAGGGACAATTCAGCTTTGATCTAGGACCAATTTATTTGTCTTTTTGCCTGCACATGGTATCCCCAACACTCTTCTCCAACACCAGACCTCAAATGAGTTTATTTTCTTCCTGTCAGCTTTCTTCATTGTTGAGCCCTCACATCCATACATGGCAATGGGGAAATAAAATGTCTTGGACATTAGAACCCTGGCAAGGGGAAACTGCCATGTCAACAGCTTCAGAATTGTCTGAAAAGGAAGAGGGGAGTCTTGTAAATACTGAAATAGTGCTTTGTTTTTGTTTTGTACATTAGAGATGTGTTTTTACAGCATTTTTCTTTTTTGTGGGATTGAGAAGAGTACTTTAATCTGCTTTTCTATCATCTGTTTCTATGAACAGTCAAAGAAAATCAAGACAACTGAGGGTTTGGAGGAGTAGGTTAGGAAGAAATCTTGGAATTACTTAAAACTAGCTCTTTTTTCTCTTTTTCCTTTCAAAAAAGAGCAAGTGTTCACTACTATCCTATAAACTGGGCTGAAGAGCTGTAAATCTCAAATGTACATCAATACACTACTGTGCCTGGCAAGCAGCCATTCATTCATACTGAAAGCATTTATTTCAAAAAGCAATTTGTCCTAGGTTTGCCAGGCCTGGAATGACACCGAGTGTGATGCTGATAGGAAATGGAAATACCAGCCCTGCTTTGTCTTCAGAGTGTTCCTGTCTTTGCTATTTATTCCCACTGAACTACTGAATGGTGGAAATTCCAAGCAGGAGCCATTGCACTTCAGAAAGACAATTTATATAATGTCTAAAAATGTACTAAATGGCATTTTACTTCAAATTACTCTAACAGCTTTTTGGCTTGACTAAGTTGAAGCTCAATATACAAATTTCTCTTTTGCTATCTTGCAGAGTTTGGAAAAGTTACTTTCTTAAATGATGGCTCCCAGCATTCTCTAAGTAGCCTAAAAAAGTAACATTTCCAAGTTTTGGCTGTCCTTCCACTGAACAGGTTGAGCAACTTGGGTGAAGTCAATGTACTATGCAATCATTTGCCAGAGATATCCTGCTTCTCCTTCCTACAGTCGTTGTTCAATCACTACGTGACTGTTTTGCCATCTGTTTTGAAGAAGGGCAGGATCACCTATATCTAGCAACTTTTGGCTGCTTTTGGCATTTCCAGGACCCTGGCCAGTCCCACTGCTGACATGTTTGCCTCTCCACATTAAATAAAATTCTGGACCTGTGCACCAAGCAATGGTAGATGTCAGGGTAGAGGTGCTATTTATCCCCCCTTAGAATGTCTCCCATGTAGCATCACTCTTTAGTTTGGTGACCATGTCTTTGTCTTTGCCAGAGCTCTTTTAAAAGTTTCCTCTATTTGAAAGCATTCCATATTTTTTGTGATCCGTGCAATCAAATACCTTGCTATAGTCTATAAAGCAGATGGAATTCCAGAAGAAAATTAGCATGTGCTTTATAGACTATAGCAAAGCTTTAAACTGAATAGATCATGAAAGGCTGTGGAATGCCCTTAAAGACATGGGAGTGCCAACACATCCAATAGTCCCAGAAAAATCTGAGAAATCTGTACTTAAGACAAGAGGCTACTGTCAGAACAGAACTTGGAGAAACAGAATGGTTTCCAATTGGCAAAGGGGTGAGGCAAGGCTGTATCCTTTCACCCGATCTGTTCAACTTGTATGCAGAAAATATCACATGAAGAGCAGCCTTGGACACAGAAGAAGGAGGTAAGATAGGAGGAAGGAATATCAACAACTTAAGATATGCAGGTGACACCATACTACTAGCAGAAAACATCACAAACTTGGAACATTCACTAAAGAAAGTAAAAGAAGAAAGTGCAAAGGCAGGTGTAATTTTAAACTTTAAGAAAACAAAAAATAATGACCACAGAGGATTTACATAAATTCAACCTACAGTAGATAATGAGGAAAACAAAATAAAGATTTCCCATACCTTCGATCAAAAATTGATCAGAATGGAGAGTGCAGTCAAGAAATCAGAAGAAGACTGGGAATGGGAAAGGCAGCTATGAAAGAACTTAGACAAAAGCCTAAAGGGTAAAGATATAGAGCTGAATATTAAAGTTAGAATCCTTCAAGCCATTAGGGCAGTGAAGAAATTGGTTAGAAAGAAAATAAACTCATCTGAGATGTAGTGTTGGAGAAGAATGCTGATGAATCCCAAATGACAGCTAAAAGGACAAACGGGTCCTTGAACAGATCAAGCCAGATCTCTCCCTAAAAGCCAAGATGACATGGGGCTGAAGCAGATGGCCCAGAAGGTGCAGCCTCTGGCCACTCTTGTGCTGATCGCACTGGAACCGCGACAACTGCAGGCCGTCACTGCAGCCCCAAATGGGCTGCCAGCAGGAGTGGATTTAATCTGCTCCTTTTTGGGTAGGCTCTTGATGCTTTGGCATGGCCTCCATGAGGCTTTCAGCTGCTTGGGGGGGGGGGGTGTCATGTAAACACCATGCCCCCAAAGTGTCTGGAAGCCGCTTTATTTGGCCTGTCTGTTTCAGGCTGCCATTCTTTGGCCACATAACAAGAAGGCATGACTCATTAAAAAAGACAATTATGTTGGAGAAGATAAAGAGAAGTATTAGAAGAGGAAGACCACATGTCAGATGGATAGACTCAGTCAGGGAGACTATGGAACTATGGGCCTAAGCCTGCAGGATGTGAGCAGGGAGGTAGAGGGTAGGGAGGCTTGGAGATGTGTCATTCACAGGGTCGCCATGAATCGAGATTGACTTGAAAGCAGCTAACAACAACTGTTTGAAAGGGTGTCCAAAAGAAAAAAAAAATTAAAGATAAGGCAGGAGATTAAGGATCCTGAAGTTGTTCATCCACAATAGCCACCTCATTACACATATAGGTTACCTTGTCATTACCTTTGCACTTGTGTGGGGTCTATTGTAATTCAGTGTAAATTATTGTTTTAAATCTAATTTAAGTTCTGCATACAAAATAGCATATACATTTCCTGCTTTTGGGCACTTTTGGAGATCTATATAGAAGCAGAAGGAAACGAGGAAGACCACATTTCAGATGGATTAATTTATCCGAGGAAGCCACATCCCTGAGCCTTCAAGACCTGTTGCAAGGGCTGCAACAGGGATGTAGCCAAGGGGGGGGGGATCTGGGGGTCCGGACCCCCCCTTCCATTAGAAAAATGAATGTGTGTGTGCTGCGCCGCTGCGCCCAAGCCCCATTATAATGGTGGCACTTAGTCTGGACCCCCCCCCCTTCCTAAAATCCTAGCTACGTCCCTGGCTGCAAGGGCTATTGATGACAGTGTGACTTAGAGGTCTCTCATTCATAGGGTCACCATAAGTTGAAGTTGACTTGAAGGCAGTTAATAACAGCAATATATACTGATCATCCTACTCTGTTGAGAAATTAACATGTACTGATTTATGTAGAATTTTTTGCCCTCTTTTTCACATGAGATGTCTGGGTATTTAAAGGTCACAATCTATCTATCTATCTATCTATCTATCTATCTATCTATCTATCTATCTATCTATCTCTCCCTTTTACTGAGAGTAGGATTCCTGAGTAAATTTAGAAAGTTGGTTATGGGGTCTGAACAGCTTTGCTTCCCTCAAACCTTGGACCTTGGCTTAATCTTGAGAACACATGAGAAGGAATATACAATAATCCCAGAGTTTGTGCGGATTTTGGATCCATATCCCTGACTTACTCACAAGGGGCAAACAGAGGGACTTAGAATGGGCCACACGCCTGTGGGGCCACGCTGCCATTCAAGCCAATAGGGCTTGAGTATCAGCACATTTCCTTTTTCACAGGGGGGTCCAGAACAGATTCCCCATGAAAATGGAGGGCAACTGTACTTATAAGCATATGAAAAGAAATTTCTTTTCTTGTGTTGGTAGGAATTTCTATAATCAGCCTTAAAATATCTAAGTGAGGAGAAGTGAGTCTTCTAGCGAGATTCAAATCCCCTCATATCTCTTTAGACAAATTAAGCCCTTTCCGCTAGCAACCTTCTTCTGGGACTTGCTGCCATATCCCACAGGTCTTGTTCATCCATTTCTTCTTTTAATAATCATTGCACTGTTTTATAATCGGTACTGAGCATTTCTCAGTAACCAACTGTAATTTCTCCAGATTTTGAATGCCATGTCCCTTGACTGAAACATAAGTGATTTATATGGACTCAGGTAAATAGCACTTTGCATAATTCAGGCAAGTATGCATATATTTTTCTCATCACAGTGAATTCCTGGAGATCAACGGTGCATTGAAAATATTAATCCACACATCCAGATGGCAGCTGTGGTGAAAACAAAATGGCATGGTGAGCTGCTTCTGTATCATCACCTACACATCTCTTTGTTGACATTGAAATTTTAATTGTGAACATGTTGTCTTTTGTGGATATAAACCACACAAAGACTAGCCAAATATCAAAACTACTGGAATTCTTAGACCAAGCACTAATGTCTTTAAATATGGGGTTTAGGGTGGAAATAGCAACCCATTAGCCAGCAGGGAATTGTTCTTGTGGGTACCACAACCATTTAAAGATACTGACTTGAGATTTACATTAGTTCCCATTGGCTTATACTCCGTGCTACAAATTGAATCCAAGGTACATCGTTCCTATTAGAAACCGAATTAACTCTAGAACAGTTCTAGAGCAACCCGCAATTGTTCCCACTAAAATTCGAATCGTCAATCGGATTTTAATTTAATCTGTGTTAAAGGCGTATAACCCATGTTAAAAAAATAGAAGGGTCGAACCTACATTTTTTCCTTGATTTGAGATAGGAATCGGGTTATTGAAATAGGAACGATCAGCCTCAGAAATCGGGTTAGCTGGATGGGTGGAGCGGAGTGCAATGGGCTGACTTGGGGGAGTCGCCCTTTCTGTCCCCATCTGTCGTGGCCGTCGCCATCTTTGCTTCCCTCACCCCTTTGTCCGCTGTGGTCTTTCAATAAGAGATAAGGATTTTTTTTAATGGTTTACAGGCGCTTAATTTCTTCAGCACTTAAGCGTCTGAAGTCCCGGCCCCTTCCGCCTTCCCCCGGTGGATTGCAACCTCCCCTCTGTGTGGGGAGAGCCCATTTGTAACGGAGGAGAGGGAGGATGCACAGCAATCTCTGGGGAAATTGAGCCTTTTCCCCCATCTCTCCTTCCCAATCTGGGGAGACACAGGAAACCCTGGATGTGTGTGTGTGTGTGTGTGTGTGTGTGTGTGTGTGTGTGTGTGTCATTGAACACCATTTGTAACGGAGGAGAGGGAGGATGCACAGCAATCGGGGGGGGGGGAATAGAGCCTTTCCATCTCTCTTTCCCAAACGGAATTTGCCTTCTCCTCCTTGATCCCATTTTCCAACCCTGGAAAGAGAATCTTTGGGAAAGAGTGCTCCCTCCCTGGGCTGTCTTGGGAGCCATGAAGCGGGGATGAGCAAAGCCATCCCATACGTTCCTTTGGAAAACAGCTTGGCTCCCCGAATCGCTTGCCGCAGCCTCCCCATTGATCTCTGGGCTTTGAAGGATGCTCCTGGCTGTCTGGGAGCCATGAAGACGGGATGATGTCCTGCAAAAGCATCCCATAGTTCCTCTGGAAAACAGCTTGGCTCCCCAGAATTCACTTTGCCTGCAGCCTCCCCATTGATCTGGGCTCTTTGAAGGGATGCTCCCTGGCTGTCTTGGGAGCCATGAAGCGGGGATGAGTCCTGCAAAAGCCATCCCATAGTTCCTCTGGAAACAGCTTGGCTCCCCGAATTCGCTTTGCCTGAGCCCCCCCATTATCTCTGGGCTCTTTGAAGGGATGCTCCCTGGCTGTCTTGGAGCCATGAAGGGGGATGATGTCCTGCAAAAGCCATCCCATAGTTCCTCTGGAAACAGCTTGGGCTCCCCAGAATTCGCTTTGCCTGCCCTCCCCCATTGATCTCTGGGCTCTTTGAAGGGATCCCCGCTGTCTTGGGAGCCATGAAGCGGGGATGTGTCCTGCAAAAGCCATCCCATAGTTCCTCTGGAACAGCTTGGGCACCCCGAATTCGCTTTGCCTGCAGCCTCCCCATTGATCTCTGGCTCTTTGAAGGGATGCTCCCTGGCTGGCTTGGGAGCCATGAAGCGGGGTGAGTCCCTGCAAAAGCCATCCAATAGGTCCGTCTGGAAACAGCTTGGGCTCCCCGAATTCGCTTTGCCTGCAGCCTCCCTCATTGATCTCTGGGCTCTTTGAAGGGATGTTCCCTGGCTGTCTTGGGAGCCATGAAGTGGGGATGACGTCCTGCAAAAGCCATCCCATAGTTCCTCTGGAAACAGCTTGGGTTCCCCAAATTTGCTTTGCCTGCAGCCTCCCCCAGCCTGGGGTCTTTCTTCCAAGGCAGCAGAAGTGCTTTGGGGAGGCAGTTTTCTCTCCCTCAACCATCCTTCCCCACGAATAATTGCAGGACTCATAGGCACTTTAAGCGCCTCCTCATTGGCTCTTTTATAACAAACCGCGAAATTTAAAAGTGACGTTATGATGATGTTGCTTTGATTGACAGCCCCAAAATGGTGAGTGGGAACGAAATAAGGCTAAAACCAGTTTATATATACACCGTTTTATTTGAATAGGAACGAAAGTGGATCACTTAAAGCGAATCAATTGGTAAATGAGAACGAAGAAAAAAAAGAGATTCGGAACGCGGGATAAGACCAGGGTTATTTTGAATTGATTTAACTGATACTGCTGTATTTTAAACCGTTGTAAATCGCAAGTGGGAACACCCCCTCACAGCAAGCATTACTAGAGGTACCTTTTATTTACAAACAGCAGACAGAAAAAAGACACTAAACCACACCAGTCAGTAAGGGGAAGGCCATTAACCAGCGAACCAAATGGCCACAGTTTTCATTTAATGCCTGCAGCTTAAATTACAATGCATATTGTAGGAATTTAGACTTATTAAGCTGCTGAAAGAGAAACATCTGGGAGAAGGCTGTTAACACTTTCCTACTTTTACAGGAGTTATGTCAGGCAGTGAGGTGTGAAGCAAAAGGCAAGGATTTTCATAAAGTGATCTTGGCTGCAGTTCTTGCACCACTGACAGAAAGGCCTTTCCTACATGTTACTTGGTGGGACTTGACAACCAAAGGTTGCACTTGTTTGTAGCATTTCAAGTTCCACTGATTACGATATAATACATACATAATGTACTCTTGTGTATTAAATCCCATCGCTCACAATAAGTGTGCTGTAAGTATACTAAATCTGGATCCAGCTCCTATTATTGTATTATTATAAAGCCTTACTTCACAATGATGAAATCATTTTTTTAAAAATAAGATATATGAAACAGACACAGGAAAACCACATTTTGTTGTCAGCATGACCACACATATTCTTTATTTCCTTAAAGGGAAGGAAACAAGGGAGCTTTTTCTAAAGTAGTGGATTTGTGTCAGAACTGTAACAACTCAGTCACCCATTCATATAACATGACAACGTAAAGGAATTGAGTCTTGTCATTTCCAAGGACTGTGGGTGGTCATGCTGCCACAACAATCCTACTTGTAGCAGCTAAACAAAACATGGGGCTGAAGCCCTGCTGTATGCCACAGCATATGCTAACATCTGCAGGGGATGGCTTTCTCTCAGTCTCACCACCTTCACAGGCATGGCTGGTGAAGACTCACAAGAAAGCCTTCTCTGTGGCAGCTCCCAGACTGTAGAATTCCTTTCCACAGGAGGTCTGATGGGGCCCTTCCCTGCTCTTTTTCCTCCAGCGGGTGAATATGTTTTTAATTTAAGTAGGCTTTTTCAATTTTAATTATGGGGTTGTAGTGTATGTGTAATGCATTGTTGCTGTGTGCCTTCATTTCTGACACTATCATGAGGTTTTTCTTGGCACGATTTATTCAGAGGAGGTTTGCCATTGCCATCTTCTGAGGCTGAGAGAGTGTGACTTGCCCAAGGTCACCCAGGGGGTTTCATTGCTGAGCTGGGAATTGAACCTCGGTTTCCAGAGCTGTAGTCCAACACTCAATCCACTACACCATGCTGGCTCTGGTGTATTTTTAATTTTAAAAAATCTTTTAATGAAACAATGGTGTAAATATTTTTAACTATTTTAACCATTCTTAAAATAATACCGATATGTATGTTTCCTTTAACTTTTGTACTTTTTTAAAAAAAAAAATTAAGCCACATTGGACCCCATTTTGGGAGAAAGGCAGGGCATCTGTGCAATAAACAAACAAATAAATAAATAAATACTTTTTTAGTATATTGCTTGGCAGGGGGCACCCCCCTTTCTCCAGTTTATTTCCTTCAAAAAATCATAGAAACATAGAGTTGGAAGAGTACACAAGGGCCATCCAGTCCAACTCCTGCCATGCAGGAATTCTCAATCAAAGCACCCTTGACAGAAAACAGTCCAGCCTCTATTTAAAGACCTCCAGAGAAGGAGATTCCAGCACACTCTGAGGGAGTGTGTTACATTGTCAAACAGCATTTACTGTCAGGAAGTTCCTCCCAAAGGTGAGGTGGAATCTCAATAAACTAGAGAAAGAATCTGGGGTTTGTTCTTGGCTTCTTTTTCTCTGGTTAAGAGAGAACATACCAGAGAAGAGATGCTGATGGACAACACAGAACATCAACTGTGGAAAGAAGATTTGTTGTTTGTTTAGCCACTCCTGCTGCAAGGGAAAACAGCGGATCATTGTATACCAAAACTGCTTGTCCTCAGCAAGCCTGGGTTTTCACACATCCCTACTTCATTGTGTTGTGTGAGTACATCCATTTTCTCTGTTATATGAAACAGAAAGGGGAAATTGTTAGTCTAAAAGCTGCTATATGTGTCCCATCATTACTGTTTGTGTATGAGGTAGAAAATATACTTGAGTTTTATGGGCATTGCATTATGGGAAAAAGCAACTGTCCTGTCTATTTCCTAACATGATGCAGAATAATTTGGTTGCAATGATGAGTTTAAGCTGTGCCCCACTACTTCAGTGAAAACTATTAAGGAAATGTCAAACATTCATTGTAGTATCTTTGCCACGGGAGACGAGGTCCAAGAACTCAGAACAGAATGTGTTTAGAGATTCCACACTCTAGTCTCACCTTGAAAAAACTTTGACATTTCTTAGGATTGGAGAAAATGTGCCAGTTGAAAACATCTGGTATTAATAAAATGGATTGGTTGCAAATCCTGAATTCTTGTAATCGTGGATCACTTTGCTTATATTCAAATGACAGCCAGTTCAGGGAACCTATGCCACTTACCAACATTGGGAATGAATTTAATAGATCCGGGTTGCAGTGGGGAGCACAGGAAAGCATCTGGTCACTTTACTAATTACCAAATGGTGGGGCAAAACAGACCATAGTAAGTGAAAAGAACATCAACTGTGACAACTCCTTGTAATCCTTAATAATTATATATTCTTAGTTTTCAGAAAATATAAATGTATAATAACCATTCAAAACAACAGGATTGGTCTCAAGACCACTGTATTAATTTTGCAACGTTTACTATTTCTTATAGTAGAAGAGGAATCAATTGTTATGATTCAAGTCTAAACAAATAGAACCAGATTTATTCACCAGTTTTAATCAGTACTGGATTTTTGTCCAAACTAGGTCAACCAGCCTAATCTCCACTTCTAAAATATTTTCAGACATCTTCCCTCTCCAAGCTCAAGTCTATGTTCCCTGCGTAATTGCTGTGGATCATATGGAAATCAGCATTACTATGGAAGTTTACAAAGAGAAATACTGCATACATTAAAAAAATATGCACCATGTTCTGATTCATTTATACATTGCCTTCCCTAATACCTTAAAAGTCAAGACTTTTGCTGTCCAATACAACTTGAGGTTATTGGGTTGGAGATGGTTGTATTATTCCAATCAGCCCATCATCTTCATTATAGAGAAGAAACTTTGATATTTGAGTTTGAGTCTTTTTATTGTAATGGGAATCATTTATTTCTTGAGCAACTTTCCACCATTCCACAGTTGTGGCTGCCATTTTAGCATCCAAATCTGTGTTGCCTTTCCAATATGTCCTTTAATGTAACTTTTACTGTCGTTCCACCTTTACTATGAAAATATTATTTTGTTTCCTGCTTAATTCAGCCATTTCAGTCATTGCCTATAATGAGTAATTTCCCCCCATCTGCAACACTCCAGAAGCTTGGTTTCAGTCTTTCTTTTCAATCAAGGACAGTGTCAATCAGAGCTGAGTGCTTTTTTTGGCCGATTCTCAGCATTTCTTCTACATGTGAGGTGCTGTGGCCAATTCTGCATGTTAAGATAAGATAATAGTAAGCCTTTCCCTCCTGCCTGGTTTCCTTTTCAAGGTCAGCCAGTACAAATCCTGCAAAGAAAATGAACTTTTCTACCAAGAAAAACTGAATTCTGCAACTTCTATAAATTATTAAAAATTTACCCATATCATTTCTTTGCTCATTTCACTTGCTCAAGTGCCTACTAATGTTGACCCCATTCCTCAAGTGATGGCCCCCTTGTAGATGAAATCTTTGCAGACAACAGACTGGAGGAACACAAAGAGTGGTAAAGTGCAAAACAAGCTATTCAGTACAGTGGTACCCCGGGTTACGAATTTAATTCGTTCCGCCGCCGCTTTCGTAACCCGAAATTCTTCGTAAGCCGAAAAAGCCATAGGCGCTAATGGGGAAAAGCCGCGATTTCGTGCGAAATAGCGCCGAAAAGCACCAAAAAATTTTTCGTAACCCGAAAAAACCTTCGTAACCCGGAACAGTTTTTTTAAATGGATTTTTTTCGTAACCCGGAAATTTCGTAAGGCGGCGCATTCGTATCCCGGGGTACCACTGTACTCTGAATATTTTGCTCTTCATTACTCTGTAAGGCACAGCCTTTGACAAATGGAAAAACAGCATAGCTTCAAAGACTTTACTAAGTGTGGCTACTCACATGCTCACATTCTCACACACATATTTGAAGACTATCTTAACAAACACAAGGACTAGAGACTTGGGAAGCTGGCATACTTAGGATGCAAAATTTCACAGAATGTAAGAATGCACACAGTCCTGATTCCTCATAAAAACAGACCATGTTTATCAGCATTCATGTCCAAGCCCTCCTGGGTTCACCTTCATTGCATATATTGGCTTCTTAATTGGCAAGCACCATGACTATTAGACATTTATATTTCTCAAATTAATTCTAAGGCTAATTTAATACAAAGCCCATCTTGCAGTTTTCTTTCATCTTTAATCTTCTTTTTCATTAAGTTTTTAATGTATTCTTTTTTAAAAATATACTGATTTTTTCCCTTTTATGCCTGCCAAAAGGGTTTTTGTTTTCAAAAATTCAGATGGCATTCTGGATGTGAATGGCATTGGCTTGTCTCTTCTGTTCTGAGTTTCCGTCAGTACTGCTGACATTGCAGTCTATTAGTTCCATAATGAGAAATTTTTCAGGACCTCGAATTCATTAACAGTCCTACCCAAGCCAGAGTGTTTTCAAGGTTTCTCTCCAAACTAATTTTCTTTTAAACAAGTTTTGCAGATAATCTGGAATGAATCACTGACAAAAACCTGCCATTCATAGTTATTGTTTCACACTTCTAATATCTGTTGATTTAGGCATTTTAAGAATAGATGTTATGCTTTTCTGTTGAGCTCGTCACCCCCTTTCCAATAAAAATACCCAAAAATTCAAGTTGACTTCCAGCTGTGGGCACTTTCCCAATTCAGTTTAATTCCTGGGGTATTTTCCAATCTCTCTCTCTCCCCCACTCCCTCCCTCTTTGTTTGTACAGCTCAAGAAGATTTGTCAAAATGCCAACATGCTTTTGGTGAGTTCTTTTGGTGTTGGTGTTAAATCAAAACATGCATTTTATGTTCAACTAGTTTCACAATAGCAGCGGGGAGTGAATTGAACCAAAAACAAAGTCGCTATTAAACTCTTACAACAAATCATTTTCCAGCAAACCATTTCAAGTGTGAAAGGTTGTTGTGTTTGCACACTACTTGATGACAATGCTGGCCCTTGGGGCCCTCAACAGCATTGTCACTGCTAGTCGTTTTCATCTGAAATCTTATCGGGGGGGGGGGGGAAGGGGAGTGGGCAGTGCTATCAGTACCATTGGCTTTGGATGGAAAATGATTGGATGGTGGCAGCCATGTTACATTCCCCCATATGAAATGTGGCTGCTTGCTCAGGTGAAGATGCCTGGCTAAATGAGAGGGCATGGCAATAGTGGAGAACCCCATGGTGGGAGAAGGTAGGTATAAGGAGCTGCCAAATTATTATTCTCACATGTTTTTGGCTACTTTTCATCTAGACAATTAGCATACATAAGTGTGAATAAAATTATTGAGTGGGAAGAAATGGTAGCAAGGGATTTAAGGGATCAATGGTGTGGTATTTAGGGGAGGACTAAGTCTGTAGATAAACAGCTAAATTCCTCTTTAGCTCAGATGAAAAGCCCAAGTTTGGGGGGGGGGAATTAAGGGTCATACAATACGTCTCTCATATTTGAGTCAAGACTTACAAGCTCCTGAGTTTTGTGTTTCTGGGCCAAGAATTGCAAGTCTTTGTGACAGCTCTAGGAAAAATCAGATTAATTTCTCTCCCTCAGCACTATGACTGATCTTTTCCCTATGCTTGCAGTATGCTTTATTGACCATTTACCCCTGGATGACAAGCAGAATATTGGCATCTTTCTCCAACTGTTTAACCTTTATGCAAGGAAGAATTTCCAGTTGTCATCCAGGTGATAAATAGATATATGTAGAGCCAGAAAATGTTGATATCCTTAATCTTTATCCTCATAATGCTCTCATTATGAGGATATATTGTTTTTCCCAGCATTCAGGAAGAAATATTTAGTTGCTAGGTAAATGTGCTGCCCAAATATATCCTCAGGTCCACCCCTGCTTCCAGGAGCACTCCACCAGCCATTTTCTTAAGTTAAAAAACTCTTGGATCCAAAAAGAGCCACACGGAGTGCTCCTGGAAGCAGGAATGCACCCAGGGTGTATTCAGGCAGCAAATTCTGTGCCAAAAACCTTCTGATAAGATCAAGATGCTACCTGAATTAAGCTTTAAACTAGATAGCGGTAAGCCAGTTTTGATAGCCAAGTGATAAACTCCTTAGATGCTGATTTAGATGAGAGTTTGGACACATTTTTTGACAACTCCCAGAATCCTCTCAGTCAGCATTTAGGGATACTGCCTTTAGTAGGTATCGCTTAGCATTTTAAATTGGCTCCAGCCTCCCGTGCTCCAGCTGGGACAAAGGATGGAGGTGGGGATTATCAGACACTAAATCACTGCCAAATCACCGGACGACTTCTAAAAGGTGCTGGTGGAGCGCAGCTTGGATCCAGCTGGGACCCGGACTGATGGCGGCCGGTGATTTGGCAGTGATTTAGTGTGCAATAATCCCTGCCTCCATCCCACATCCCAGCTGCAGCCTGAGAGGCTGGAGTTGATTTAAAACACCAAGCAATAAGCTCCACACATAAAAGAACTGTGCATCTGCACATAACTCATAAAAATGCAACGTGCGAATTCCTAACAGATAAATTGCACTGGCTACACAGACCTGATAGCAAGTTACAGCAGCAACTGTTCATAGATTTTTATCAGATTGCAGGCACACAAGTGATTTTCAGGGTCACAATGCTGAAAAAATAATGATTCCAACCTGTGTCTCCTTCCAGGTTGTTCTCCTGTACTCCCTTGCTGCAGCTTCACTCCTAAAATATTTCTGCTTGTTCCTTCCAATGTATCTCCTAAAGACACCTTAATTTCTCAGAAGATGTGTATCTGTGCACTCTGGGGCTCCACATCTGTAGCTAGTCCTGAACACATTTGCCATAATAATAAATAGCAACTGGTTGTTGAAATAAAACTATTGCTTTTATATTCATAATCTGATGGTTATACTACAGTCAAAGGTGATAAGCTCTTTCTGGGATATCAGATTGCTATGAATTCTACTTTTTACTGTAAGACAAAATGAATTGCTAATGAAGATAGTGGTTTTGAGGATTGTAAGTCACTTTGGGAAGGCATCATTTGTTCATAAGTATTTTAAATGAATAAAGCAATCAATCAATTAATTAAAATTATTTATTTTAGAAATAAATTTTATAACACTGTGTACTGTAAATCAACACAAACTACCTCATGTGACAAAACTATCCATATGATTTCAACAGGTCTCCTCAAAGAATGAATCATTGTGGGTAACAATGTCAAATATCCCTTATTCTCTAGGGTTTAACAGATTTTCATTTCCTGTTACAGAAGGGAAAGTGGGTAAGTGATCAGTAGGCTCAAGTAGGACAAGTGCTTGGTACACACAGTTTCTCAAGCAGAAAACCATTCAATATCCATGCTTCTAACTGCCATCTGCTACAGTGAGTGGGACTTAACTCTTGCAGGCTGTTGCCTCCATGAAAAGTAAACTTTCTTTTAAATTGAGAATGCATCTAAATGTTTTCCAAATACAACAACATAGAGACATCTTGAGAAATTCAATATTCTCTGCCAAAGAAACTGTAGCCTCACAGGGCAGTGACAACCTGAATCTCAAAGGAGGTTTCTTTTCATGTTGCTTTTTTTTGTCTTCCAGAACCAACATGGTTAAAAAAAAAAGAGGAATGGCCTCAGCCTACATGAATATCCCCCTGTACCAGCTTAACTGAGAAGAACTGTAACAACAGCTTGGCAAAAATGTGACTCCAACATTGTCATTTTGTTTTCTTCTTTTCTCTTATTTCTGACAGCTTTGCCAGATGAAGAAGGCAGTGGAGCTTTGAAAGCTTGGGCTCTGGAACAGATGGGTCCAATTGTTACCCATGCTGGTTGATATAAATTTTGGAATCAATGATAACCCTTGGATGACCCCTGGCCAGACTCCTAGCTTGACCGCCATTACTGGCAAGGCGACAAGACATGTACACATTCCTTAGGGAAACAGCCCCATTAACATCTCAGAAGGTCTGGGAAGTCGCACAAAGGGATTATCTCAAGCCAGGAAGAGTAAAATGCTTGCCTTTCCTGGAGCTATCACCCCCTCCTCAAATCTGTTGTCCGAACAACTTAAGTCATAGATATTATCAGACCCAGACATCCAGGTGAAAGAAAGCAATTAAACACCTTTGTTCCAATCACCAAAACTCTCTGCCCTCAGGCCAGATTTGGCCTATAAAAAGTCCCCACTTTTGCTGCTCAGGGCGCCATTTACAAGGTCTACTTACTCCACGTCAGTCAGACCTCTGTTCTGGTAGCCGGCTCTTCTGCTCAAACCCAGGTTGCGGAGCAGATCTGCCTCACTGTCCAACACCCCATTCGCTTCCCGGAGGAAGACTACATCTTGGTGAGTATACCATTAGCAGAGCCTAAACATCTTTTCCACATTTCCAACCTTTCTTCCTGAGCCTTGAATGTGTGTGTGTGTGTGCGTGTGCATTGTGTGTGTGTTCCCCCTTTTTCAATAAAGTAGACATTTGGTTATTATAACCTGTCTCAGCTTCAGTTATTGGGAGGCCCTGGTCTACTCCGTATACATATAGGGAGACGATCTTGGTGGGCTCTTGTAGCCGGCCCCCTCTTGCAATATTTGGGCTAATAACAACATAATAAAATTCCCCTAACGGACCCTTGGCTACACAATGAACCTGCTTCCAGCAGCTTTGGAGTTGTGACATTCAAATGACACATGTCTCCAAAGTGGCCTGAAGTCACACTGAAGCTATGCTGCAGTCCTTTGGACTGGACCAAAAAGGAGCCAGTATAATCCGACTCATGGTAACACAGGTTGGCCCCTGCGTCCACAGCTCCCTTTGGGAGCAGGCCATTGCAGTTGGCAGAGTGCCGACCTGCTTGCGGCCAAAGTGGCCTTGGGTCGCTCTTTCACACCTGTCTGCTCTAGCCTGTATTATGTATTTTTTGAATGTTGGTTGGCCCAATAAAGGTAGCACTGTTTTGTGGATTTTGGATGTTATAATACTTTACCATCAGCTATGGTTATTTGAGGCAGACATTTCTGAACCTCATGGGACCTGGTCTGTGGCAGGCCCAAATTCAACCAATAAAGCTATTACTGTTGCTCCAAGAGTGAATTATATTGCTCTTGAATTTCTGCAGCTACATGAAGGCCCCAGAACCTTGACAGGGGAAAAAGTCAACTCTGCTCTCTAAGGAAAGCTGTTGCTCTAGTTCCACATTATTCATAGGAGACCTAGCTTTGACAGATAATATTGTAAACAAATCATAACTTTCTATTAATTGTAGGCAATAAGTCTCTTTTCAAATTAAAACTCAAGAACTAATATTTCCCCAAATGTATATATATTTTCATTCAGGAGTTAAGAAGATCCACATATATTGTAAGCTACCCTAGGACAGGCAAGGGGGAGGGGGAGAACAACAATAACATTCTCTAAAGCAAACTAGCTTCCTAAATAAAACTGATGCAAAATATTTGATCATGGAAAAAAATCACATTGATATTGGTAGATGAAAATCCACTTAGTTTTCTGTCATTAATACTCTTCAGATGACACATGCATGATGAAGTAATGTGCGTGGGCTTGCTTACATGTTTTTAGTTGGACGTCTGGATTTAGTTGGATGTCAGGACACCATGCGGACATAATTGTGTATACACGTGTGAGACTCACTTTACAAAGTTGTGGTTCATTCAAAGAAACTCCCATCCATACACTTTTGGCTATAGTTTAGCCTTCTCTGATCTGGTGGTCTCCAGCAAAGCTTTCAGGGGACATTGTACTTAAAGTGTGTAGAGTATCTATTTTGACACTTCAGTGACATTCAGGTTAGACTACCTACGTACTTAATTAAACTTTTAAAATGGTCCAAATTGTGCAAAACTCAAAAGAAGTGGTGACACAAATACTTTCCAAGCAAAATTGTTCCCAAGATTGAGCTGTGCAAAGTTCAACTGTAAGTGATAGGCAATTGTGTTTCATAAGTAGGGTCACACTGACATTTTAAAATCATGAAATTGCTGTCAAAGGTAACTGGGAACACTATACACTTCAAGGAGGTGAAAGTAAGCTGTAACAGTGGTACATAATTACACAACCTGAAAAAGTGATCTGAGTACATTGTCATAAGGTGACAATGATATATAGTGAGACCTTTGGGGAAATGTAGACTGAAACTGTAATATATACAGACATGGAACAATTTTTTTTTGTCTTTGCCAAACCAAGTGTGACAAACATGGTGTTCCAGAGGTTGTTGTACTACACTGCTGTCATCCCTCACTACAACACAGAGTGGATAGTCCAACATCTAGAGGGCTATAGATGCCCCATGTCTGTTTGAGAGTTCCAAGTTACTACATATCACGATATTCTTTAAACCAGCCCTTCTCAGTCTGGTGCTCTGTAGACAGGTTGGATTGTGACTTCCACCATCCCCTGCCACCATGATCTTGTTGTCACCTTTGCTGTACACTGAACTGATATACCAAGGATAAGCAAACTGTGGTCCTCCAAATGATGTTGGAGAGTCCTAGCCAGCATGACCTTGCAGGACATCTACATCTGGAAAATCACAAGTTGCCAGCCAACTTATATGGTCTATTCCCTAGATATTCCGGGAGTGTACCTGCACTGTAGAAATAATGCCATTTGACAACACTTTAACTGCCATGGCTCCATCCTACCAAATCCTTTGGCAGAAAAAGCTAAAGACCTCGTAAAATTAGAAATCCCAGGATTCTATAGGTTGGAACCAGCAAGGCATAGTGGTCTGGGCATTGGACTAGAACTCTGGAGACCAGGGTTCAATTCTCTCTCAGCCATGAAAACCACTGGTGACTTAGGGCAGGACACATGGTCTCAGCCTGAAGGGAAGGCAATGACAAACCTCCTCTGAACAAATCCTGCAGAAAAACCCCATGATAGGGTCTCCTTAGGGTCACCATACATTGGAAATGATTTGAAGGCACACAACACACACACACACACAGCACTTACAGTTGTGTCAAACTGCATTCTCTCTACAGTGTAGATGCACCCTGAATTACAACTCCCATCAAGCACCTGAAGGTCACCAGGTTGGAGGAGAAATCTAGGGCACATTACAGACTGCCCCTTTGGGGCAGCCTGTAGGCGCTCCTTTCCCCACCGGATCGGGGCCTCAGCTTCCAGAACGGCAGCCTCTGGGCCCCCGATCCGCCGCTTTCCAGGCCACGGGGAAGCGGCAAAAGGCTGCTTCCCCACGGCCTGGAAAGGGGTGTCCTTGGGGCTTCATGCCCCAAGGACACCCGACGGCGGCGGGGAGGATGAGAAAGGGGCTGCTCGTTCCCTTTCTTCCTTGCATCGCTGGCTCAGCCGTCTAAAGGCTGTGCCAGCAACGCATATCACGGAAGGAGCTCCGTTTCGGAGCTCTTCTAGCGCCGTGGAAAGGGCGCTCTATGCACCCTAGCACGGCACAAAGACGTCACATCCGCGCCACCTCATTTGGAGATGGCGTGTTCATGATGTCATAATGGCGGCCCCCGTGTGGAATGGGCGCCACCATTTTGTACGTCCTGGGGACGTATTAGGGTTAGGTGCGTGCGTAAGGCATGCACTTTCCCTAACCCTAGTATGTCCCCAGGATGTACTTTATGCCCGTCTGTAACGGGCCAAGTGCTTCTCAGGCTACCTGATGTGGGGAAACAATCTTTCCCTCCCCACTCTCAGGGACTAGTACCATATTTTTATCCATTGGCTGCAAGTCTTCTTTCTGTCTTAAAAATTCACTGTGGATCAGCAGCTGATGGCTTGTGGATTGGAACCAGTTCATGAACATCACTTTGAGTAGCTTTGCTCTAAACTATTATTTAAAGTGGCGCTCACAATGGGGGTTGAGCCTCTTGAATTTGTTCTTTGGATGTGCATTTGAAAATTCCATCTGTGTTAAAAGAAATCTTACCAACCTAAGAGGGTGTTCCCACTTAGGATTTGATACGAATTAAAATAAAACGTTTTTAATAAAATCGAATTAAAATAACACTGTTGTTATCCCGCTTTCAGAATCGCTTTATTCATCGTTCCCATCTGCTTATTTAAATCGAATTTTTTACTTGCAAGCATTCATTAAGCGTTCTCACTTGGCATGAAATCGGTGTTAAAATAAAGCGACTCTTCTCCTCCATACCTTATTTGGAGTTGTCAATCAATAGTACGTCAGAATGACGTAACGTTAACCCGGATTATTTGGAAGCGATTTATCTATCGACATCGTTTCCATTTCATTGACCGTTTGTGAAATGATGTATTTTTGGCGGTTTTTTTTTAAATGAACCAATCAAGGCGCTTATTCAATCAAACGTCATAAGCGCTGTCAGCCTTATATACATTTTCCCTCCGAATTTAGTAGGAAACCCAAGCTCTTGCCAGAGGAACTATGGGATAGGTTTTCTTCATGTCTCCCAAGACAGCCAGGCAGAATCCCTTGACAGAGCCCAGAGATGAATGGGGGAAGCTTCTGGCAAAGCGAATTTATTAGTAGGAAACCCAAGCTCTTTCCAGAGGAACTATGGGATAGGTTTTCTTCATGTCTCCCAAGACAGCCAGGCAGAATCCCTTGACAGAGCCCAGAGATGAATGGGGGAAGCTTCTGGCAAAGCAGGGAGGGAGCACTCTTCCCAAAGATTCTCTTTCCAGGGTTGGAGGAGAAGGCAGATTCCGTTTGAGAAAGAGAGGGAGAAAGGCTCTATCCCCCCCCCCATTGATCAGAGCCCTTCCCTGCCTGGGCGAGATCAGATGCCTCCTCGCGAGGAGCTTTCCCTTCCCTGCCTGGGCGAGATCAGAGTCCAAGCGGGCAGGGAATGCCTCTTTGAGAGGAGCCTTCCCTTCCTGCCTCTCCTCCGTTAGAAATGGGCTCTCCCCACACAGAGGGAAGGTTGCAATCCACCGGGAGAAGCCTTGTAGTCCTTTGCAGATGCAGGCGCTTGAGCAGCCGGGACTTCAGGCGCTTAAAGCGCTGAAGAGATTAAGCGCCTGTAAACCATTAAAATAAAAAATAAAAATAATCCTTATCTCTTATTGAAAGACCACAGCGGACAAAGGGGTGAGGGAAGCAAAAATGGCGACAGCCACGACGGATGGCGACAGAAAGGGCAACTCCCCCAAGGACAGCCCCCATCGCAGTCAGCTCCTCCCATCCTTCTAGCCCGATTCAAATGCTATCGTTCTCATCTAAATACTCCGGTTCCTAACTCGAATCAAGGGAAAAACACTAGGTCGGACCCTAGTGTTTTTTTAACACGCGTTAAATGAGGAAAACACGGATTTAATTTTTATCCCGCTTCAGGATTCGATTTCTAGTGGGAACGATTCCGGGGTGCTCTAGAACCGTTCTAGATTTAAACCGAATCCTAATGGGAACGCTGCCTAAAGAATTCAATTCAGAACGCGGGGTTTCCCCTAGTGGGAACACCCTCTATAAATTCACTAGTGAAACAAGAGATCTTTAAATGGCTTTACTGTTTCTGAAAGGGTGGCCTGTTCTATATCTTCATTATAGGCTTTGCTATAACTTAAGTAAGTTTTTTTTTGTTTAAAATGTACTCTGGGATTATCATGGAAGCTGAATGTATCTCTCTGTTCTCTTTTCTCAACCCACTGTTTTTGGATTTAAAGAGTAAATGCATTGCTCTGCAATAAAACTGGCATCAGTAACAAAAAACCAAAAATAAACAGCAAACACCAACTAAGGAGCTTATCACACAGAGCCTTACCATGGACAAAAGGTTCCTGGAGCATTCCTGAAGCACGAAAGTGTGACAGTGCTTTGTGCTTCTAAAACGTCTATCAGGTGTCCCACTTCCCTCCCTTTATTTAAAAAATGGCTGCTCCATGAACCCTTCATAGACGGGAAAGAAGCGGGACACCTCAATGACATTTTAGAAGATCTGTTTACACCATTGTCTGCAGTGGGGGAACGGGCCTTTTGGCCTGTGCAGACAAGGCGTAAGCCTCACTGAAATCTCCAGGATCGCAAAAGTTTCCCTCCTCTGCTCCATGGTTTATTTCATGTAACACTTATGCCACACTTTTCACTGTGATGGGAAACTCCAAAATGTCGACAAGTGCAAAGCCATGGTTGTTTAGCATCATGTAGAGAGGTTACTGCAGAGCCCACAGTGTAGTCACTGTGGTTGCAACGGGGTGACTAATCCAACCTTCTTGGCTCACAATGACTCTGGGCATTTTCTCCCTCAGCCTCACAGAGGAATATATTTGACCCACAAACCAAGAAATGCTCCAACTATCCCAGTGCATTGTGAAGAACTGGCTGCTGAGCCATTGGGCCAGACAAAGTAATTCGGTTCCAGTCTCCTACTGTTCCCATAAAACATTTTTTCCTGCATCGCAAAGGGATGAATCAGCAGTAGTGATAGCGAGGCTTGCAGTGTGGCTGGAAAAAATGAGGATCCCAGGGAATTAGGCAATGAACACAGGCTTCAAAGTGATTTTGTCATGCATTTTTCCTCTTGTCAAACACACATTGAATACGTTTTTCTTTTATTAAAGTGCGGTTTTTCCAGTATTTGCAAGACATGCCATGAGCATCCAGAAAAGGTGAACAATTTTGTTCTCTGGGATGTTTATCACACTATGCTCTTAAAGAGGTACTATTCCAGTGTGACTCCTCTAGCAGCCTCCTGTTGCATGCTGGGATTGGCAGTTTTAAGGAGCTGAACTTCTCTGCCTGAGAATTCTAAATACCCCTCCTTAAAACTGCCAATCCCAGCATGCAACAGGAGGCAGCTAGAGGAGTCACACTGGAATAGTACCTCTTTAAGAGCTTGTCTGATAAACACCTTTGACTTACATTTGAAGACTTTGCTGACACACTGATTATTGATAAACCCAGTCCTAAAGACACAGAACTAATCCCACTGTTAGTCTTTGTTAGTTATTGTTAGAGCAGACCCATTGAATCAGTATGATTTACCTACATGTTAACTCACCATTTAACAATGGACTGAATGGATCTACTCTGCTTGGGACTAACCAACAGGGTTAACCACTGAAGCCAACCAAAGAGTTTCCAAATCCTTGTCTAATTATCCACCATGATGTATGTATGTACATCAGGGCTTGCCCTGCATATTAGCCAAAAGCCTCCCCCCCTCCGCACACACACCAGGAGACGGAGAGAAGAATGCAAAAACTTGCTCACCATCAGGGGTTGAATTTGCAAGTACAGTGTGGAAGATATGTCACTGAAATTTCTGGAATGTGTTTCTACACAGGGAGCATCAACTATCCAGCAGGTGAAATGCATGCACTGAACCCAGAGAGGAATGTTATTTTGTATTACAGATCCCAGAACCTAGTGAATCGCACACTCCCCAGTGGCCATGCCAACAATGAGATCCCGGGAGGTGTAATCCAAAGAGCAACATTTCTGAGTTCTGGTCAAGCCATATTTAAGAAGGGCCCTGCTGCATGGGCCAAATAAAATATTCTCCCTTTGTCTTCTTGGCGGGAAGTTCAGATAACACATCGCACAAACCCTGGTTCTGATGTGAAGTATTTGGACAACATTTGGCCAGTTCAGCACCAAACCCCCTTAACACTGGATTAAAATAAATCACCTTTTGCTCCACATTTTACTGAAAGAATTGGAGCCCTCTGTTGCAAAGCTGGGTGGCTGTGGTGTCTAGTGCAGCAATGGCAGCAGTGAGTCACTTACTCTGAGGCCAGAATGAGGTGCCCAAAAATGTGATCAATGCTGGGTGTCTTGTTCTGCCCCCAGAGTGCACGACTCACCATGGCTGTGGCCACACCAGGCAACACACTGGCGTGTCTGTGTGACCAGCCCCCCCCCCCCCCCAGGTAACAGGAGGTACTCAGGTAACAGGAGAAAATGGGGACAGCCCAGGGACAGAATATTTGGGCTGATTCTGGAATATTCTGTTCTGTGCACAGGGGGAAAGACTTCACTTCTAAGGGAGGCAGATACTTGCAGCATACAATAGCAAATGTCCATGTACACATGCTACCCTTCCATCTCATAGAACATAACAAAGAGCTCCTGCATTGTTTGAATAATTGCTTGTCTCTTAAACAAACTTTATTCCTAAACTTTAGAATTAACTTCTTTGAAGCATGGTCCAAATGTGTTTGATAGTGTAAGTCTTTTGAGCTTCCTACAGCATGTGCTGTGTGTGTTGTGTGCCTTCAAATCACAGGACAGTTTGGATTTGGGCGAATTGGTAGCCATACTTTGACAGACAGAGGTGGCTATATGATCTCTGACCAACATATGCAGAAGTGTATATGGAATTAAAGGGAAAATAGACACCTGGAAATGCTGCAGTCATGATTAAGTAGAAAATCAATTCAGTGCAGGCAACAAAGTTGAGTCCACAACAGACCTGTGACTGCAAGGTGGGTGGGTTGATCCAGTAACAGGTCATATGCATGCAACCCAAACATTTCCACTTCACTTCCTGAACAAAAGTGACCAAAGCTGGCAGACTATGAAATATGTTACAGCTGAAACAAACTAGATTGTTAGCTGAAATCTGATAACTGCAGCATTTACTGGTGGCTAATACACTCTGTAAATATCCAGTTAAGATAAGTCTCATTTGCAGACCGTATTGTTATAGCATCTGTCCTACTTTTTGGCATTTAGTGCCTCAGGCTTCTCTCATCCTCTTAGTTTTGTACTATGTACTCTAAAGCCATACTTCCCAAAGTGGTTGTCTATGGACTGGTGCCATTCTGCAAACTATCAGCTGCTGGTCTGCAGCAAGTTTCCATGAAGAAGTAACAGATGCAGCAAATGGGCACAAATCTAATACTGATCCCTACCATATTGATGGGAAATGCTGGTCCACCAGAAGAGATAAGCTGAGAAGCACTAGCGTAAAGAATAATTCTGATGAACTCAAATGCTTTCAAACTCTTGTGGGACTTAGTCCTAAAAGGGTATTACTCAATTGTGGAGTTGTCCCCTCACCCAATGGCTGCTTCTACATTGCAGAATTAATGTAATCTGGCACAGCTTTAACTGCCCTGGCTCAATGCTACAGAATTCTGGGCTGTGTAGTTTTGTGAGCTATTTAGCCTTTTCTGCCAGAGAACTCTGGTTCACAACATACTACAAATCCCAGGATTCCATAGGATGGAGCCATGACAGTTGTAGTGGTGTCAAACTGCTTTGTTTCTGCAGTGTGGCAGCAACCACAGACACACTTCTCAGTCCTTGTTACTGAAGACATATGGTGAATTGTTTCATTCCTGATAGGTAGTGTGTTTTCTACCGAAGTGGTGTAGGAGAAAATGGGGTATTGTCAGGATAAAAGATACCAGTTCCTAATTTAGTAGCAAAACACAAAGCATGTCTTCAGGGGGGAAAAAGGTCACTGTTCTCTAAAATTATTTGGATTGCAGTTATAAAATGGTAGAAGTTGCAAAGAGTAAAGTCTGGTTTTGTTTTGTCTTGTTTTTCACACATAGAGGAGAACTTGAAAGCCTTGTGGAACCCTTTTTATATATCCTGGAAGGTCATCCTGCTCCGTATAGAGCTCTGTGAAATTTTGGTGTGCTGGGCTAGAAAGAGAAACACTGAATCATCTTACTGAAAGGACAAAGGTACTCTGCAGGCTTCACACTTGTGCCAAGATGTATTTTTAGGAAGGGCAAAGCTACTGCTGGGCTCAGATTTAACCACTAAGTGGACACATTAAAAGTAAGAGGGCTAGAAGGTGAAGGCCAGTTGTCTTGGATGAGCTCACAGCCATGTCTTGGGACCTCTGAAGAGAAGCATCCTTACTAGGGGCTGAGGTCATACTACAACATTATGTTGCATCCCTCTTGTTACTTTCATGCTGCCAAGATCTACATAGGACTACATTGTGCCTTCCTTTCTGCCATCCAGTATTTCAGCCAACTGAACCTACCAGCCCATTCACTCAGCATCTGGAACATTTGGCCCAGGTACCTAGAAGCCCAGTCCTATTAATGTTTACATACCAATAAGTTCCACTTACTCCTTTATATTAAATGTGCCTCTGTCACTATTTCACACATAGAATCACCAACTGCAAAGATCAGGAGACAACTATGGGAAAAGGGAGATAGTGTATTTTTCCACTGCTTAGGCTATTAAGAGAGGGTCATAGAACAGCTTGTTTACAAAGTAAGATGAATCATCTTTGTAATACAAACCAAATCTAAAATTACTTCAATATTTCTAGTGGGTTGAAGTGGTTTCTCTACAGTTTTGCAGTCTGTGGAAAAAGAGCCAAAGACCCCGTTAACAGCATGTGCTGATTGCCTCTCTTGACTTTCTGCAAATCACATCCATATGGACAAAGATCTATAAAAGAAGGTTGAGATTGAAGGGATCCTGGTTCAGTCCAGGGGGTTTGGAACTGAGGACACAAAGGTACTTCCCTATGATTCATTTATAGAATTAGTCAGAATAATTATGGAAATGATTGAATCAGGCGGAATTTTTAATATAGTGATTTTTAAAAAAATACTGTGTGAATCCCATAATTGACTAGTCCTATCAGTGAGACTTTATGTGTCTCCAGTGGATCTTTTTAGACTAGTGATTCCTAAGCTCTGGCCTTCCAGGTTTTTGGACTTCAGCTCCCAGAATCCCAAACCATTGGACAAGATAGTTTTGGCTTCTGGGAGCTGAAGTCCAAAACACCTGGAGGACCAAAGCTTGGGAATAGACAAGACTGTAGAGATTAGGCCATGCTCTAGTTGCACTAGTTCCCATTTTATTTCTGGATATGAACTCTTGGGCCTAGTCCAATGATTCTCAATCCTTTTACCTTTGTGACCCCCTTTTCATCTGCATGAGGATCTCTTGCCCCTCTGTTTGGCATAGTATATGAATAAAAATATTTTGTTTGGTGTGTGTATTTTTATTCACACACTAATGAATATTCATATTTCAGCATTTTAGAAGGAAATAGCTGTTCCACACCTCCTCTGTCTCTTCCCTCAGGCAGATGCTCCAAGCACCTTATGCCCCTCTAGGGTTCCTGCCTGACATTTTGAGGATCACTAGCTTAGTCTGTAAAATCTCATACCTTCTGACATTTCACAGATGAAAATAAGGACACATGTGTCCAGATAGCACCAGATTGTGGTCAAGATGGCAAAGGTTATTAAAGAGAATGAGCACCCAGACTAGGAGATGTTGCAGAAGTTTGCTTTTGCCTGAGCCTACTGGGAAGAGAAAGATTCTACCACTCTCTCTTTTGCCCCCTGCTGAATTAAATGAGTGCAAACTATTTTTGCACTTTTAATTAAGTTTGAGAGAGCTGAAGTAAGCTGAGGACAATGGGGGCAAGTGGGAGGAAGAGAGAGAAACTAGGACATTTAAAAAGGAGCTGAAACATGGGACAATAGAAAGTTAAATGAGACTGTCCCTGCCAAATTGGGACAGTTAGAGAGTATAAAATCTTGTATAGCTCGAATCCTTATGATTATACTGTATTTAGAAACCATAAAAGCATGGCACAAAGGGATCTCAGAGATCCAACCTGCAGACAATACAGGGAATGCACTGATACAGTAGATAAATAGCTGCTGTACCTTTGTTTTAAAAACCGTGATCAAGGTGAACCCACCGTCTTCCATGAAAGCCATCAAACTGAAACAGTATTTTAAAAAGGTGAGGATCCAAGTCATCAGGGTGTAAAGAGACTCCTTCCCACAAGTCACAACTTTTCACAAATTTATACATAGTATAAACACCTTCAGGCAAGGTCTCAGCCAGTTCAAATCAGAAGTCATTACGCTGAGCCAGTAGGCCAGAAAAACAAAGCCAAAAGAATAATAATAATAATAATAATAATAATAATAGTTATTTATTTATACCCAGCTCTTCAGCCAAGGCTATCAGAGCGACTAAGAATGAGACAAAGAGAAGTTAAACTTAGCCAGTCCAGAAGTCAAACATGTGACAGCTAAAAAAGCCAATGCAATTTTAGGCTGCATCAGTGTCTAGATCAAGGGAAGCAATAGTATCACTCTATTCTACTTTGGTCAGACCTCACCTGCAATATTGTGTCCAGTTCTGGGCACAGCAATTCAAAAAGGATGTTGTCAAGTTGGAATGTGTCTAGAGGAGGACGACCAAAATGGTGGAAGGTCTGTAAACAATGCTCTGTGAGGAGAGACTTATGGAGCTAGGTATGTTTAGTTTGGAGAAGAGAAGGTTAAGAGGTGATACGATAGCCCTGTTTAAATATTTGAAAGGACGGCATACTGAAGATGGAGCAAGTTTGTTTCCTACTGCTCCTGAGAATAGGACTCGGAGCAATCATTCAAATTACAAGAAAAGAGATTCCACTTCTACATTAGGAAGAACTTTCTGACAGTAAGAGCCGTACCTCTGAAAGTGATGGTGTCTCCTTCTTTGGAGGTCTTTAAACAGAGGTTGGATGGCCATCTGTTGGGGGTGCTTTGGTTATGTCTTCCTGCATGTTAGGGAGTTGGACTTAATGGGCCTTGTGGTCTCTTCCAGTTCTAGGATTCTAAGGTTCAAAATACATTGCAGAAATAATCCAGTTTGAGACTGCTTTAACAGCCCTGGCTCAATGCTAGAGAATTCTGGGAATGGTACTTTTGTGTGACATTTAGCCTTCTCTGTCAAAGAGCTCCGGTGCCACACTAAACTACAATTCTCAAGATTCCCTAGCATTGAGCCAGGGCAGTTAAAGTGGTTTCAAACTGGATTATTTCTGCATTGTGATTTGGACTTAAGTAAAAAATCCTGACAAGCACACAAGCACTGAGAGCACTGCCCATCAGGGAGATTGAAAGGTTGTGAGCAGCGAGTACTCACAACAACTGCTCACTGATTTATAGGTGGCTCACTCTAGATGCCAGGTGCTTGGTTAGCCAGCCTTTCCTGTTTAACAGATGTTGACAGCTATGACACTGTTCTTATATATTTTATTTACTTATATGCCAAGATGGTTCATAGATAAAAAGTGTTTAAAACTTTACAATAAAACTTTAAAAGCAATTAAAATAATCTCGCTAAAACAATATGAAGTTGTATTAATCATACAAAAGTTAGAAGCCTCCCTGACAACAACTATATATTATAAGCCTGCTTGAACAAAAATGTCTTTGCCTGCCAGGGAAAGGAAAACAGGGAGAGGGTCAGCCAGGTCTGCTGCAGAAAGGAATTCCAGAGAGTGGGAGCTGCCACTGAGAAGGTTGTCTCATGTCCTCACTAAGTGAGCCTCTGATAGTGGCCATCACCATCAAAAGGACCAAGAGAAAGCCTTCCACTGAAGATCTTATGGTTCTGACAGGTTCATATGGGGAGATACAGTTTGAAAAATGGCACACCTCACTACCTCACCCCAAAAGAGCAACAAGGTCTATATCAAACAGTCACAAAGGTGACCCAGGAGGGATGTGATATCACTTCCAGTTGCCCAAAATGATGGCTGTGGTGGTATGTTGTAGGCTTTCAGAAGTCCAAAGGGACTAAACATTGTGTGGTAAGGCTCCCCGAGGCTCCACAGCATGCCCATCTCTATGCTACAATAACTCTGTGGGATAATCCTGAATGAAAAACTGTGATGCAATCCCTACAAAAGAAATGAATAATTGTTAGCTTTATATGTTGGATCAATTGACAGGGCTGGATAAGGGTGGTAAAGATTATTATTGGCATTTGAAATGTTGCAGTCTTGATACCATTTACCCCCTGCACAGTATGGCCCAGTTGTAAAAACTTTTTGGTAACAGTACAGACGTCATCAGCTCTGAGTGCCTCAGTCATTTCTGCTGTGTTGGAAACACTAATTGCATCCTCAGAGAAACTGAAACCAACACATGTAGATTAGAAATGTTTTAGAGCACTAAAATTGTTGTCAATTAAGTTTGAATTTAATGGAGATAGATTGTCCTATGCAACTTAACCAATGTAAAATTACCCCAACCTCAGTATCTAAAATCTCATTAGATCTCAAACTACATTTCCTTCAGCATAAAAAAGAGATGTTTTAGGTACATGGACACCACTTAGTTTTCTCTTTTGAGAAAGAAATTGGCCACTTCTGTTAAACTTTGTCTTTAGCAGAAGATGATGCTTCCTAGTGTTTACATTATGTGACTTGTAACTTAACTAAGGGTCAGTGTGGTTGGATCCTGTGTGTACTGACTGTAGCAAAACACTCACACACCAAATGACAAATATTCACCATTAACCATTAAAGAGACAGAAGACTTGAGCTATGTATGCCTTAGAGTTCAAATGTGAGTGGATATATGTTTGAACATATTGGCAACTTATATTAATGTATGTGCCTAGCTCATGTTCATATTCAGTGTATTTCTTCTACCTTATTTTCTCTCACACATCTTCTTTGCCTACAGAAACAAAATATTTAAGGACAATTGCAAGAAAATTCCCACTAGGTCACAGTCCCTGAATGGTTTCCATATAGCCAGAGCATTTAAAATGTGATTCTGGAGAAGAATTCAGCAGATATTATGAGCTGCTAAAAAGACAAATGAATGGCTCTTACAGCAAAACACGCCTGATCTCTCCCCAGAAACCAATATGACTAAGGTGACACTCTTATGCTTTGGCTATATTGTGAGACTCACAATAATGTCAATGCAGTAAAGTGGGAAGCAGTAGGAAAAGAGGAAGACTATATTACGAGTGGATTGATTCAATCCAGTAGGCCACATTCCTGAGTTTGCAAGAACTGAGCAAGGCAATTCATGACTGAGGATCTTGGAAGCCTCTCATTCACAAGGTCACCATAAGTTGAACTCTTATGCACCAAATATGAAAGCAGGATATGACTCAGTATAGCAAGATATGAATGAAGAATGTTTCAAATGCTGACCTTGGGTCTATGGCAATTAAATTTATTATCTTTTACATCAGTTCTTCGGTATTACTATAGCCTGAATCCCACTGTTAGCCCAGTTTGAGTAGATCCATGGGGAGATTGGTAAGCTAACACTTATGTGAGTTTGGGGCTGGGCCTGCAGCCACTCCTTTTGCAGCCAGATCAGGGCCATGACAACCACACACCACAGCCCTAATCTGGCCTTTGCATGGCACGAAAAGGAACTGCAAAAAGTGGTTCCTTTTTGCACCTTGCAAAGGGCATGATAGCCGCAGCGCCATGGCTTTAAGGTGTTCCTTCGGCACTGAGCCATGTGGAAACAGTGCCAGAGGAGTGCTGTGATGCTGCATTCCATGTGGAGCGGCACACGGCATCACACCACCCTGGGGGCAGATTCAGGGCGTGCATCATGTGGATGGCATGCCCCGACTCTGCCCCCAAGCTGGCCTTTAATGCCAGCCTGCACAAGGCCTTCCATTGATTAAATAGGTTTTACTTGACAACTGGATTTGGTTTTCCATGTTTTTTCAAGGATGATGATGATGCTCTGGAAACAAAATATATCTTTAGGGCTGGTATACATTAATGATACATAGGGTTGCCATAAGCCAGGACCTCCAAACAGGGACAAATGTAGGATAAATGTAGGACAACATCTTCAAATGTAGGACACAATTTTATAAAAATGGAGGACACGTGAAAAAAATTGATGATTTTTTTAAAATGTTAATATAAATGCATGTTTCTGAGGCATGATCAAAATGGAGGACATTTTGGCATTATTCCTAGACAAAAAAATAAAAAATCAAGACGGGGGTGTATATATTTAAAAATAAAAATAATGAGGAAAAAAGCAATAATGAAAATTAATAAAATAAAAAACACGAAATAATAAAAAATTAATTAATTAATAAAATCAAGAAATAATAGAAAAATTAATAAAAAAAATCAAGAAATAAATAAAAAATTATAAAATAAAACCAAGAAATAATAAAATTAAATTAAAATATAAAATCAAGAAATAATAGAAAATTATAAAATAAAATAAGTATTTCACATTTAAAAACAAATTTAAAAAAAAAAAAAAAAAAAAAAAAGCAAGGCAGACCACTGACTCAGCTTTCCTCCTCCTCCTCCTCCTCTGCCCCTACTCTGCCCTTCAAGGAACCCTTCCTCTGGCTCCTTCCTCCTCCTCCTCCTCCTGCTCCCCCCTCCTTCTGCTTCCCCTCCTCCTCCTCCTTTTTACTAGTTTGGCGCTGGCGTGCGCGCATACAAAAAAGCTGGGCAGGTGCACGCGCAGGGGTGGGAAGCAAGGCGCGCGCGCGCACAGTGGCAAGTGGGGCAGGCACACGCGCTGCCGCTGGCGCTTGCTGAGGCCTGGGCAGCGCGCGCCGAGGAGCCCGTCCCCTTTGGCCAGCCGGCCATTGGCTGGCTGGCCAAAGTAAGGGACGAACTCCTGCTTGAGAGCCCCCTGCGCGCACGGACTGGAAAGCCCTGGCCTTGGCACAGGAGGCGTGGCGCCGGCGGCGGCGGCGTGACTGCTGCTGAGGAGGAGGAGGAAGGCAGAGCTGGAGGAGGAGGTGGGTTGGCGCTGCCCACGGTCCCACCACTCCAGGAAGAGCAGGACGGGGTGGGTTGGCGCCGTGGCCGGCCTCATTAGCAGCAGCGGCAATGGCCGGAGCGGACCCCCCAAACCGGGAACAAGGCACGGGTGGGGGCCCAAACCGGACCGTGACCGGGAGGGGCCCCCCGAAACCGTGAATGGCACGGGGGCCGCCGGGTTATGGCAACCCTAATGATACATAATTTCAAGAAGAATAATTCAGTCACAGGTAACACTTCTTTTATGGACAACTATAAAAACAATAACAATGCATACAATCAAAAATCAGATATGTACACACTGTGGTATATTTAGTATGGCAAGAAAAGAAGTAGTGGGGTGCATAGACATATGAGTGTGTGTTTGTTTTGCACTTTATGTGTATGCATAGTATATTATTCACAGACTATGGCACCATAGGCAATGGCAGGAAGCCAAGTGCAGATGGAAGTTCTGCTGAAATTTTCAAAGTATTAGTTCCAATACTCTTGTTGTCCCTTCACACTGGCTGCTTTGAGAAGAGTTGGGAGGGTGGGTTGACACTGCACATGCAGAAGTATGCATATCAGAGCTTTTTAAAATAGAAACATCAGAGAATTTTACACTGATCAATATTTTCTTTTACATTGGCAAAGCTAGGTATGGACCTCAAGGCTGAAATCCCGGGCTTCATAGTTCCCTTCTAACAAGCATCCACAGAAAGAAAGGTAAAGAAAGCAGTGGGAAAGAGGTCTGGCATCAGCATTTAGCTTGTGTAGGTGTGCCAAGGCCCACACATAAGTCGATGCTGTTTACTACATATTCGTTCCTACTCACTGTTTAAAATGTTTTATAGAGCACACTCTATTTATCAACAACAGAAAACGCAATGTGCTTCAGACTATCTGAAAAACCATATCTCTTGATGGGAGCCTCACCAAGTGTTAAAATTCTCATGTGAGGGCTTTATCTTCATCGCAGGCATACAGTGGCCCCTTGTTATACACTGGAGTTTGGTTCCAAGATCCCGCGTGGATAACAAAATCTGTGGATAACAAAATCCGTGGATGCTCAAGTCCCATTAAATATAATGACATAGCAAAATGGTGTCCCTTATAAAAAATGGAAAATCAAGCTTTGATATTTGAAATTTGTACTTTTTGGGAACATTTTCAAACCGTGGATGCTTGAATCCATGTATAAAAAAATCTGTGTATAAGAAGGGCCAACTGTATATGGTGAAGACTCAGGAGAGGGCCTATTCAGTGGTTGATCCCAGGTTCCTATGAAAGGCCAGGATGGCTTCCTCCCATTTTCCTTTCTATTGACAGGAAAAGACCTTTTTATTTTGAGAGACTTTTCGCTATTATCTAGTTGCTGGTTTTTAATGGAGGTGCTATACTTTTGTCTTTATTATTATGTTTTAAATGCTTTTTAAACTGTGTTATCAAAAATGAAATAGAATTCCTTATTTAATTGCTTTTCTACTTATGTAATATAAACTGTATTTGGTTTTAACATATGCCGCATACTGCCTTGGGTCCTTTAATAGGAGAAAGGCAGAATATAAATTAAATAAATCAAAAAAGAAAGAAAGGGTAAAACACAGTAAAGATGTATGTGACTAGGCATATACAGGATGTCCATTATTTTTACTTTCAGCATATACTGGCCTTTTCTAAAACAAAATACAGCTTGTTCCCAAGTGAACATATTTATCATTAGAGTGGTAGAAAAAAACTCTCTTTTATTCCTGTATTGATAATGATGCTATGACTTAAATGAGTATAGAGTGCATTAACTACTTTAGGGGGCGCAAGGAGGAGCTGCATTTTGCCACTCCTTTTTGCATCTTCCGAAGGCTGGACTGGGGCTGTGGCGTGCAATTGCTGCAGCCCCGATCCAGGGTGAAAAGGGGTCAGCTGCAGACTGCCGCAGCTTGTATAGCCCCTATCTCTGTCACCTTTTCTGGTCAGAAAGGCATTTGCTTTTAGGAGAAAAAGCAAGCCCTGTTCTCTCCTCCTGTTGCTTCTGGATCTTTTCTGAAACATATTCCTTACCTGCCTGCCTGGCAGTAATCTGAGGGGCTGCTTTGTGCTGTAGAATATTCTTTGAGTGAATTTTTGTCTCGCTGGTTAATTATTCAGTATATCATTCTAGGACTTTGCCTGTTTTAACTATTTGTATTCAAACTTGGAAAGGGCAGGGAGAAAGTAAAGAGGACTTGACTGTTAATATAGTAGAACTGCATTTGATGGCTAGTATCTGTAGTTTCTAGCGTACAGTTCTTTGCTGTCTGCTCCAGAGGTAGTCTGTAATTTAAGTCAGGTGAAGTATGAAGCAAAGTATTCCACTTTTATCACTGTCTCAGAGAGCATTCCTCTTTCTTAGAATCAGAGCTAAGAAAGCCCAGCTCTTTGTGGACAAAAGTTATCTAGTCTGCATTATTCCATCATGAACCTTTGAGATATAGAATCATAGAATCATAGAATCGTAGAGTTGGAAGAGATCACTAGGGCCATCCAGTCCAACCCCCTGCCATGCAGGAAATCCAAATCAAAGCATCCCCGACAAATGGCCATCCAGCTTCTGTTTGAAGACCTCCAAGGAAGGTCTACACTCCGAGGGAGTTTGTTCCACTGTTGAACAGCCCTTACTGTCAGGAAGTTCCTCCTAATGTTGAGGTGGAATCTCTTTTCCTGTAGCTTGCATCCATTGTTCCGGTCCTGTTCTCTGGAGCAGCAGAAAACAAGCTTGCTCCCTCTTCAACATGACATCCTTTCAAATATTTAAACAGGGCTATCATATCACCTCTTAACCTTCTTTTCTCCAGGCTAAACATCCCCAGCTCCCTAAGTCGTTCCTCATAGGGCATGATTCCCAGACCCTTCACCATTTTTGTCGCCCTCTTTTGGACACGCTCCAGTTTCTCAATGTCCTTTCTGAATTGTGGTGCCCGGAACTGGACACAATATTCTAGGTGGGGCCTGACCAAAGCAGAATACAGTGGCACTATTACTTCTCTTGATCTAGCCACTATACTTTTATTGATGCAGCCTAAAATTGCATTGGCCTTTTTAGCTGCCGCATCACACTGTTGACTCATGTTCAACTTGTGGTCTACTTGGACTCCTAGATCCCTTTCACACGTAGTTTCATTCAGCCAGGTATAATAAAATAGTACAAGTAAAATGAGAAACAAATAAACAAAACTCCTCCCCCCCAAGAACAACACAAGAATCCTATTAACATATTCATTATAAGAGAGACTAATACAAGAATTAATCTGTTGTGAGTTTTCATCAAAAACACCCCAGCTGGATGCAAAAGGAGAAAGTTCAGCTCACGTTATCAATTTGGAGTTGTGCTAATGCAAGTTGAGAAGATCCCTGCATAGTTCAGCACCTATTGAACTAGTTCATTCCAGTCAATCCAAACTTGCTACAATTCTGCATGGATATTATCATTATACAGTTGAGTTACTAGGTGGCATTGGACTTCACTGTGTTTGTGTAGAATAAAGTTTTATTCATTAACACATCTGTTCTTGCTTATTGCTTTTCATAGAACTGAAAAGTTGGAAGAGACCACAAGGGCCATCCAGTCCAACCCCTGCCATGCAGGAACTCTCAATCAAACCATCCCCAACAGATGGCCATCCAACCTCTGTTTAAAGACTTCCAAGGAAGGAGACGCCACTACACTCCAAGGGAGTTTGTTCCACTTTCGAACAGCCCTTACTGTGAGGAATTTCCTCCTAATGTTGAGGTGGAATCTCTTTTCCTGCAGTTTGTTTGTTTGTTTGTTTATTTCCTGCTCTTTTCCCAGGACTGGGACTCACTTTGCGTCCATTGTTCTTGGTCCTGTTCTCTGGAGCAACAGAAAACAAGCTTGCTCCCTCCTCAATATGACATCCCTTCAAATATTTTAAAAGGGCTATCATATCACCTCTTAATCTTCTTTTCTCCAGGCTAAACATTCCCAGCTCCCTAAGTCATTCCTCACAGAGCATGGTTTCCAGACCCTTCACCATTTTAGTTGCCCTCCTTTAGACACGCTCCAGTTTCTCAATTTCCTTTTTAAATTGTGGTGCCCAGAACTGGACACAATAATCCAGGTGGGGCCTGACCAGAGCAGAATAGAGTGGCACTATTACTTCCCTTGATCTAGACACTAGACTTTTATTGATGCAACCTAAAATTGCATTGCCCTTTTTAGCTGCTGCACCACACTGTTCACTCATGTTCAACTTGTGGTCTACTTGGACTCTTAGATCCATTTCACATGTAGTTTCGGTCAGCCAGGTATCCCTCATCCTATATCTGTGCATTTTATTTTTCCGCCCTAAGTGTAGTACCTTACATTTTTCTGTGTTGAATTTCATTTTGTTAGCTTTGGCCCAGCTTTCTAGACTATTCAGGTCATTTTGAATCTTGATCCTGTCCTCTGGGGTATTAGCTATTCCTCCTAATTTGATGCCATTTGCAAATTTGATAAGTATACCCCCAATTCTGTCATCCAAGTCATTGATAAAGATGTTGAATAGCACTGGGCCCAGGACAGAGCCCTATGGGACCCCACTGGTCATTTCTCTCCAGGATGAAGAGGAGCCAATATTGACCACCCTTTGGGTTCGGCCGATCAACCAATTACAAATCCATGTAACAGTTACCTTGTCTAGCTCACATTTTATAAGCTTGTTTGCAAGAATGGCATTTATCACACGGAGGTTTTTGCAGCTCTAATCCGAAGCCACTACGGGTCCAACAATGTGAATTCACGTGATAACGTGATGTGTTACTACATGTGATTGCTTTCTATGTGGGGTCGTTCCGAGGTGCATCCACAATGAATCCGAAGTGACTCCTCATTTTGGTGAATTCGGTAACAAGCGAATTCACAAAAATTGCTTCTAAGCTCACTTCGATTTCACTCCAAATTGGTCTGGTGTGGAATGCAACTTTGCTCCCATCCCAGTGCACCCCCCAAACCTGCAAGGTCCCAGATTTCCCATAATGCTGCGCTGCATTTTGCCCCATTTGCTTCTGGTGCTTCTTCAAGAATGGACGTTTGGATGTAGCTGACAGGGATGAAGGGAATAAAACAGGAGGCTGGGGGGAGAGATGGGAGCAATGAAGGGGGCCATCGGAGGCTGGGAGGAGCAACAAACTCCTACTCCCAGAATTCCATAGCCAGGACAGTTAAAGTAGAGTCAAACTGGATTATTTCCCCAGTGTGGATGCAAACTAAGAGAAGGCAACTGTTAGAAAGGGAAAGAGAGTGGATTGGATTCAGAGAGGTGGTACTTTAGGGAGCATGGAGAATAAGGGAAACCGGATCATTTCTGCACTACTCCAAAATGGGTCTCCTTCAGACCCAAAGGATTTACTTCCAAGTAAACCTGCAGCTTCTACACTGATTATTTTGCAGTGAAAGAATTTTTATATTATTTATTTATTTATTTATTTTAAAAATAATAATAACAATAAATAATAATAATAATAATAATAATAATAATAATAATAATAATAATAATAATAATAATAATAATAATAATAATAGTTTGCTAAGGTACCAGAGCTCTCTGCCAGAGTAGGCTCAATGTCTCATGACACTACAGTTCCCAGAATTCCATAGCACTAAGCCAGGACAGTTTGCAGGAAGCAGGTGGGGGGGGGGGCATGGAGGGAATTCTGACAGAGAGGACCCAGGACACATTCTAGAGTAAATCGAGTAAAAAAAAAAATAGAAGGGAAGAAGAAGATTCTATAGGATGGAGCTACAACATCTAAGTGGTGTCAAACTGCATTATTCCTACAGTTTAGATACACCACAGAAAGAGAAAGATGGAAGAGAAGGATTTTTTTTTTTTGGTTCTCACATGGCTCAACATTTAAAAAAGAATCACACTTGAGAATGTGAATAAATGCTGCAGCTAGAATTGGAATTGCTCAAAGGAGGCACTATGGTATAGTGGTTTGGATGCTGGACAATGATTCAGGGAGACCAGCATTAAAATCCCTGCTAAACTATGAAACCCCCATTTGTGGCCCTGGGCAAGTCACAGTTTCTTAGTGATTATATCTGACTATATCTTGCCAAGAAGATCCTAGGTTAGTTTTGCCAAAAATCAGAGTTGATTTGAAGGCACCTAATGGCAAATCACACAGTTGAGGACAACATAAATTTCATTTGGATATTTACTTCCTCTCTTCCCAGAATTGTCATATCCAATGTGGCAACCTCCAGCAACATTTGCCCCCTTGGAAGGAGCCTGCAGAAAAAGAAGCAGTGGAAGCTATCCAGCAGCTGAATGCGCTATTAGCCACAGACCAACTGTTGTTAGAGAGAGACGAACAGAAGATGCTTCAACAATGGACAAGTCTAGATAAATCAGCTAATGAGACTTCAGGTGCAGTTGGATCTGCTATAAATAATAACATAATAAATGTTAGGAGTAGAAGTTAAAGATGGGCTAAGCAATCCAGCACAGTAACGGTCATATTAATTCAGTTGGGAACCTAAACAGTCAGACCTCATTATCCATGCATTCTTTATTCATGGATTCAACCAGCCATTGCTTGAAAACATTTTTAAAAATATATAAATTCCAAAATCAAACCCTGATTTTGCCATTTTCTATAAGTGACAACATTTTACTATGCCATTTTATTTAACAGGACTTGAGCTTCCACAGCTTTTCCTATCCATGTGGGGTCTTGGAACCAAACTACAGTGGATACCAGGGAATCACTCTACATTCTTATACACTCTCACTGGGTCAAACCTGTGATCCCACACTTGGGTCTCCTGATTTTGTGGGACATCATCTCCCAAACATCCAAGCCACCATAGTCCAATAGTCAGAGAGTATGGGAGTTGGAGTTCAGTAACATCTGGTATCTAAGAAATGGAACTATGGTCCCAGTCCAATTAAGAAAATGGAAAGCACTACATATGGAAGCTATAGGAAGCTGAACAGCCACCTGTCCAGCATCCATAGCAACACACCAATCATAGAACAATGATTTTTCTGGTAGTAAATATGAAGTCTGCTGCCTTTGATTCATCAGTCAGTGAAGAAATAGTTTTATTAATGTGACATGCAAACAGAAAGTACAGAAAGAAAAATGGGGTATATTACCTCTAGCTATATGACTAAGAAGATAGTGTGTGAAGCACAGAAAGAAGTGAAATAAAGCTTGCAAGTATGAATCTTTCTTTTCTCTATTGCTAAGATTCATACACGCAAACAAGTAACATATAGTGGTACCCCCTCTTTTAAATTATGCTATGCTTATTATATTTTAAGATTTAAATAATTGCTGAATCACTACTTGTTATGTTTTATCTTGTTTATATTTTTCATTGTGTTTTGTGTGAGGGATGTCTTGTGTTTTGATGGTCTGTGGCCTCATTGACACTGGTAATTCTAATTCCCAGTGAAGGTGAAGGTGACTGAAGCTAAATCCTAAATTTCCCTAGAGCACAAAAGCATACTGCAAATCCAGCCAAAAGAAAAGCCAGTCAGCTGTCCTGGGCAACAGAAATCTACAATACTGATGAGTGGGGCACCACATGATGATATGACCAGCCCTGTCCTTCCAGCAAGTGATGGTGCAACAAAGAACTGTGACAGGATTCCTTGAGGCTGGCTGGCTGGCTGGCTGGCTGGGTTTTAAGTTGGGTTTTAGGGTACTTATGATTATGGCAATGGTGCTACAAAGTGAATAGGAAGCAGCTACACAAGTATGAATGTAGTTTACAATATCATAGCAAACAGGATGCCAACCGTACATCTCCAGTGTAACAGCTTAATAATGGTTCTGTTTTTTTGGGGGGGGGGGATTTATAATGGTATTTTACTTTTCAGCTCCATATTATGTCTTTGGCAAGATGGACAACCTGAGATTGGAGAGCAGCAAAGCTCTGAATCTTAATAAAGGTCCAAGACCCCTTTGTGACTGAGAATACATGCCATGTCTTAATTATCAGTTCCAAAGACTATAAACATCAGATCCAGACACATTGAATTATTTCCCACATATGCTGTACTTTGGCCTACAAGGAAGGTGAACTTAAACTCACACAAGAGATCTTTAGAACAGAAATCCCAAGAAGAGGTGGCCTAGATATTAATTGATCCCATTGCTCCTAACATGTCTGTTTCCAGCAAGCGAGGAACAGCAAATATTTCTCCTTGGGGGAAACTGATCAAATCAGGAGAAACTGCTGCTGTTTGTTTCCTGTACGGGAATTGTCAGGTAGTTTTTCCAGCAGGCAGTGGAGCTAGGTTCAGCCAGAGATGGCATCTAATGGTCAAACTGGATGGGTTGGTTTAACATGGTTTATCTTCCCTTATAAACATAGCAAATAAACTGTAATAGGAAAAGGGTTTGAGAAAGAGAGATTGGAAGGGATTTCTCAACCAATGACTGATCAGTATCTCAAAAAGCCTGCTACAAATTTCCCCCTTCCACCTCCATTTTATATTGATGTTCCTGGTCTTTGTTTTCACATGCCCATCAACTGCATCCCATTCTTCAGTGCCACACCGATCCGTCAGGACACACTTAAAAAAAAAAAACCAAGGAAAAGCCAGTATTTTCTGAAAACTGCAAAGTAAAAACGTGAGGTTTTTTTTTAAAAAATCACATTAAAACTTAAAAGAATCACTTTCACTGGGAAAACGGTTGTACATTGCATTTTCCTATGGCAGCAGAATTGAGCTAGATACTGATTATTATTTTTTTGCCTAGTGTGGATCAGACCTGAAAGTCTTGATGACAATGGTCTGATTTACAGACATAGATGGAATTGAGGTGCTGGTCTTCTTCATTGATACACTGAAGGCCTTAGGACCAGGATTCAGATGGTGTACTACTATGCTAAGAAGCATGGTTGCAGTATGGTACCCAGTAGCTCTGATACTTGTCCTACTTGGTCGGGGAAAAATGTCCCCCCCGCCTCCTGCTGTGTTTAATAATTATTGAAAAAATGTGAGAGACAGCTCTGTTTCACACACATACACACGCTTGCTGCTATTAGGTTTTTGGATAGATTAATTAGTGCTACTAATTAGAAGCCACGCCAACAGCAGTTCAAGCATCCATAGTTTTTTTTATACTGGTAATGATATGGTATGAAATAGAATAGATTTAGCACCATTGGTTTAAACTGCATTTGCTCTTTCTCTTTTATCCACCCAGCTTCTTCACTTGACTACTGGCTGTTATCACTTAGATAATGTATTTCTCCAACTCTTCATATCTTTATCCTGCAAATATTTACAATATCAGCAAATAACCTGCTCTCCTCTCTCACTGATTATTTGCTTAGTCGGCTCTGTGTACCATATTTATCTCTTTAATCTTTCTCCAAGCTGTAAGTCAGCGCCTTTACCCCCTTAATCATGTTGGCTGCTCTGAAGTGAATTCCCTCTAATTTGTCTACTGAATGAATCATTTGATGAGTGCTATAAACTGAAGTCAGTGGCAGCCAGCTATAGAGGGTTTTTTTCCCCTGACTTTGAATGCCTACCTATATGTGCTGGAAAAAAAATTACAGGGAGTATCCCAAACATTTAGAATGACAGAGATTATGATAGGATTCACAAGCTGCTCTTGGGTTAGATAAGGTTGACAAGATACAAAGGAGGGTAGAAGGGCACCTGTGTATCTTTAACAGCTATGTAGAAATGGGAATTGGGGATACAGTGCACTTTGTCATATGTGCAGGAGGGAGAAATGAAATTACTCAGGCTATTTCATATCCCCCCCCCCCCAACTGTCCTGATTTGGCAAGGATAGTCCCAATTAATCCTCTGTTGTCTCATTTTTCCCCGATGCTTCTAAAATGTCCCTGTTTTTCTTCCCTCTTCCAATTTTCCCCCTTTGGCCTCACCTTACTTCAATTGTATAAACTGAGTTTAAAGTGCTAAACTAATTTACATTCAATTGACTCAGCAGAGAGAGGAGACAGCAGGAGGCAGAATCATGTCCTTCCCAGTCGGCTGAGGCAAAAGGAAACTGCTGCAGCCTCTCCGAACTGGTCTGTTGTTCCTCATTAAAACCTTTGACAACTTGATTACACTCTGAATTGCTTGGCCATACGCGTCCCAGTTTTTATCTGTGAAATGTCGGAGGGTTGCCAATTCTATACAAATGTGCAGGAGCACATTTGCATCCACTACTGCATCTGCTCACCGGAGTTAAAATTAGGGGTGTGCACCAAATAATAGAGTTAGTTTGTATCCTGCTTTGGAAAGGAACCTAGTATATCTTGGCCCACATCAGAGGATTCCTGCTTCAGTGTCCAAATGTACTTCTATTTGCTTCAAAAAAATCTGAACCTTCAGATATCATCTCCTTGACTATAATTGGAAAACAAAGAAATAGCTATTTCATTTTTGGATTTTATTGAAATACTCTGGAGTGGGATACTCCAGGAGGTGGAGGACCATTTCTGATTCTCATAAAGGCTGTACCAACATGCCTTGCAGTGCCAGGAAGTGACTTTTCATATGAACAGACGTAATATCTAGGCAGTGAAAACAATCATTTGGTCACTTTTTGTGATATTTAGCTGGCTTTTCTGCTGTTTTTTGGTCAGCCCCCATCGTCAAAAATATTTAGGTGGTAAAACAGCTCCTTTGACAATCCTGTCCTGACATATATGGAAGAAAATTTCCACTTCTTGCACAAAAGAGACTTTTGTCCAAGAAGCCTTCATATTCCATTATTGATTGATTTCTGATATTTCTGGACTGCCTTTCTGAAATCAACAAAGATAGTATTAGGACAGATAATTCATTAAATAAAACAGTAAGCAGACAAAAATCAATACAGTACAAAATGCAACTTTAAAATATATCCTCCAACTATTTAAGGGTCAGTTCCAATTAATTGCCTGCCACCTCACTTTTTCAATTGCTTTTAAAATGTTCCAGTTTCTCTCTCTTTCTCCTTCAAAAATTTATCTTTTTGTCCTCTCCTTATGTCATTTGCTGCAAACTCAGTTCAAAGCATAAAAGTAGTTTGCTCTCACTTAACTCAGTAGTAGGAGAGAGAAAGAAGAGGCCAGATCTGGCCTTTCCCAGTAGACATAGGCAAAAGCAAACTGCTGCAGCCTCTCTGAGCTCATGCATTCTTTCTCATAACTCTAGTTATTTTGACCACACTATGATGATGCTTGGCCAGACATGTTCTGGTTTTCATCTGTGAAATGTTGTACAATATGTTTAAAAATCATGGCAACATTTTTAAAAGCTAAGATAAAAGGATGCATCTTGACATCCTTCCTGAATATAAAGACAGAGGGGACTCTGCAGAGGGGACTCTCCAAAGTGAGAGCATTCCCAATGTTTAGAAGCAAATGAAGAGAAAGCTCTTTCCTGGACAAGCAGGCCTCTGCACACAGGGTGTCATGAAATGTGAGGCTTCTGTTTGCATCAATAACCAGGAAAATTTACAAAAGGAGACAGCTGGGCCCTTGAGAAGCTGGGCCATAAATCACTTAGTGCCATTAAGCAGAGGGAGCATCAAGTTCTTTTGTTATCCCTTTCAATCAGCTTGTGGCTGATTTGAAGTATTTTCCCCCCAGAGGTAGTACAGCTTGTATTCATGAGAAGGAAGCAGTGTAAAGGTTAAAACAAATATCTTACATTGAGCCAGTAAACAGAGTAGATCTTGTAGTAGTGAAGTGATGTGTTCATGATGCATTGCTCCAGGTAACAGAAAAGAAACTGCATTTTGTATTCACTGAAGCCTTTGAATGTTCTTCAAGTACTATTATTCAATTTTAACTGCTATGGCTGCCTCCTGTCGAGTACTGGACTTTGTAGAGCACTCTGGTTGAGAATTTAAACTGCAAATCCCAGGATTACACATGAGACAACCATAGCAGTTAAAGTGGAAAAATAGTACTATAACAGCGTAGTGTGATATTGTATAGCAGCAGTGTAACCAAAACATTAATAACAGTTGCATAATCATTCTAAATATGGTTGTACAAATATGATTCTGATCACCAGTGCCATTGAAAGATTGCCCTGGTGGCGCAGTGGTTAAATACCTGTACTGCAGCCACTCACTCAAAACCATAAGGTTGTGAGTTCAAGAACAGGATAAGGGCTCAAGCTCGACTCAGGCTTGCATCCTTTCGAAGTTGCTAAAATGAGTACCCAGATTGTTGGGGGCAAATTAGCTTACAGTTGTAAACTGCTTAGACACTGCTTAGGTGGTATGAAGCAGTATATAAAAGAAGCTTGCTTGTTTGTTTGTTTGAAAGTTTCATAGAACAGTGTAGGATCTGAATGTATTTCTTGATTACAAATCTGATCATTCAAGGGGATTTAAAATCAATCAGAATGGTCTGAACCTAGTCCTAGAATCCAACCTGAAAGCTCAACTGACACATGCCATGATACTCATCCTTATTATCATCCAAATGCATCAAGAGTTGTGAGGCCATAAAATGAAATATGTGATGGTAGCCTATAGATTTTTACATGGAAAGGTGTTGTTTAAAAAAATAAATAAAACATTTATTAATGCTTCTTTTAAGCAAGAGGAAACATGTCTTTCTCCTCCCAAGGAGGCACTTATCAGCCATGGGACCAGTCCCATTTTAGCTGACTTAATTTTTTTTAAAACTTGGGGCAACAACTATAGCTTAAAAAAATACAATAATGGCAGAATGAGACATAATTTGCAGATGTAGGCTTCACTTTTGAAGAGACAAAGCTTGCATTGTGGATAGAGGAGAGGTCATAAAAGGGCTCCCTTGTCTTCTCCTTGTATTTTGGGGCAAATTATGTGAAAATAAAGTACGTCATAGAAGTTGCACTTTCATGGTAATAAACTTGGAAACCTTCAGAAGAATAGGTAAAGGGATTAGGGAATGGTGATAAGCCATTCCAGGCTTATTTTTATATGGTTAGAACCAACATATGTTTTCCTCGATTGAGTGAATGATTACACTTCTCTGAAACTATACAGCTTGTACACACTATAAAGCATAAAGAGAATCTTTAAAGGTTAGAAAGATTTGTCTCCTACCCTATGCGAGCAATGTGATAAACTCTTTTGTGTGCATGATGTGTGACAGTGTTATGTGTAACTTGAGTTCACTTGAACATGGGTAGAAGCCTTCACAAGACTGAGGGTACTGCAATAATGCAGCAGTAGTGATTCATATTTGTGTTCAAGCAAGTATGAGCAGAAGTCCCTTTCAACCCTTTTCCCTCAGTATGGGATGACTGAGGATTTAGGGTCAAACCAGACAGGAAAGGGAATCTGTATTCCCTGTGATCAGCGCTTCCCCTCTTGATAATTTGCCTGGCATATCCATGTTTATCTTTTAGGCATCAGTCAGAAAACAATGTATGCTAAATGCAAAATATGTAGGTGAGGAAGTTCAGTGCTATGGTAAACAGATGTCTTTTCATATTTGAGGGAACACCTATTTTCTAAGTGTTTGTTTACATGGGCCAAACAAAATAGCTGCACCTCAACATCACTGTGAGCAGTCTAGATTATGTACGGTATTATTTTGGTTGAATCTGGGACTTTTCATCAACTCAGCGCTATAATCCAGAGGGGAAAAAGTGAAGACTTACTCTGGATTTGAGCAGAAAATCTGGATATTTCCACATACTGTATGTGTGGACTGAGCTCCATAGCTATTTTGGTGTGGGACTGGGGAAGGTGGGTGGGACTGGTTGGGTTGGCAAGTCTGGCTTGAGTTACCATGTTTTACTATTGCAGTGTGTATCCAGCTTTGAGATCAGTGATGAGGGGCTAGATTGGACCACCCCATCCTCTTCCTCCCACCACAAGTGTCATGTTCATTTGTATTGTTTTGGTCTACTCCTCCTCTGATCCTCCCCCAGATCATTCACTCATTCACTTATGCAGAGATATCACAACTCCCTCCCCACACCAACATCCTGATAATAATTGCAAATCTCTGTATGAGCAAATGATAAGAGAGAAGATTGAGTGGGGGAGAGTAAGAACAAAGATGACATGGAGGGGTGGAGGAGATGATCAGAGGTAAGGAAGGGTAAAACCAATACAAATGAATGCAACATGGATTAAGGGGAGGGAGAAGGAGGTGGTAGCCTAATCTAACCCTTCACCGCTGATCTCATAGGTGAATATTTTCATACATAAAAGATGAATAAAATACAATTTATACACACACACACACACTCCATTGTGTGTGTGTGTGTGTGTGTGTGTGTGTGTATTCAAAATTCCCCCACTCACTCATTCACTGGAGTGCCAAAGGGGCCAAGGGGGTTGGATGGGAAGGCATCCAATGAGAGTGATCCAATAGAGTGACATGCAAACAATAAGGGCCATTGGATGATAGGTTGATGCACGCTGGGAAGAGCAAAATAAATGAGTTCACCGGGGAAATGTGTGGCTGGTTGTGCCAATGTCACCCTGTTATGTCTGTGAATGTGTGGCCCTAATGGGGTCACTGTGAACCAGAAAAATGCAAAGTGAGGCTGATTTTTTTCATCAGTGTATATGTGCCTTTTATGTGTAGTATCCAGTTTAATTTTCAATAAGAATGAATGGACCTAGGGTCTATGCATTTTCTCCACATATTTAAATCTCCCACACACAGGGTGGATTATTGCCTTAGGTGCTGGGCTCCTCCAAATCCTTTCTAAAGTTCCAGGAGCAGACAGATAAAATTCAGATAGATTTGGAAGAGAAGCCAGCTTTGTTTCAAACAAGTCACAGATCTCTAAAGTACATCTTGGTCTTCATTTTTTTTAAAATGTTAAAGAGATGAGGTGAGTATATACAGTAATATGTTTGTACATGAAATACAAGGGTTAAAGGCAGCAAATGATATTTAGAGTTACACCTACAACAAAAGAATATTTGATCTTAAATTATTATGTGAAAATCAGGTTCACAGTTATATGCGAACTTTTTATCTTTGCAATTATGAGAGACAAAAATCTGTCTCTTATATTGTTTTAAAACAAAATATAAGAACACTTGGAATAGTTTTCCAATAACGTTGTTGTTGTTGTTGTTGTTGTTATTTCTTACCCACCTCTCCCCCCAATGATTTACCTTTGACTTAATGTATGTGAAATACAAGAGTTCAAAAATTTCTTTAAACCTTTTTAAAGAAATTGTTTTTCTAAAAAGAAAACGAATTGTAAAGCTATATAAGGGCTATCAGCATAGTAATTTCCATAGCACTGGCATACAAGACAACATATGAACAGTTCTTTGAGACAACCAAACAGGAGATTCATGTTACAAGTCCAAATTAAATGACTCTCTTTTTTGAAATCTAGCACATTCTAAGTAAATACATAGATGTGAGAATGATGGGTTAAACAAAAGTGAAATGTCTGAGGAGCATTTTCTTTAAAAAGCCAGTCAGCTTCTGTGAGGAGCAAAATGAACAGCAATTACATACATTCCAGACAGTAAGACCAGGTTAGTGAGCTGATGATTCACCTATTTGCTGAAGTGAGAAGCCTGTTTTTTCCACCTCCCCCCCTTGCCCAGCATTTACAAGGATATCCTGTTATTTCATGTCCTGCCGGCTGTTTACATACAGCCAATATTCCTGGCTGTGGTTCAGGAAGCAAAGACCTTCCAATCTGCGCAACAATGGGAAGCTCTCATAAAGCAGAGTGCAGAGAGAGGTGGAGATGCTGAACGCATGGCTTTGACGCAATGCACTGTGATGAAACATTTAATCTCTGAGTGTTTGATCTGCAATTATCATGCAGATTAAATGCTGCATCAGTTTATTGCAATCACCGCACTCCCCCTACCCCCATCTGTCTAATTCAGTTTGTATAGCACATCACAGGCTACATCAAAGATGCTCAACAAAGAATTATCAGGGAGATTTTTTTTTTTTACAATATCCGTATCCCAGCTTCTAATGGGAAGTACTCAGTGTTCCTTATGGCATATTTGAAATAGAAAATATAAAACTGGCATTGTTTGTTATTTCATTGTGTTGCCTTGGCTTCCTCACTCATGCCACCAGCAGTCCCATTTGTGATACAGGGAGGGGAAAGGAAAAAGATTTATGATTCTTGGGCAGAGCAAGATGTTTGCAAGGCCTCCCTCTACAGCTGAATACATATGATAGTGTTTCAGTTACATAGAACAGATAGAGGGACTTGCTGCTCCACACTTTTGGAGATGGGCAGCCTTAGCTACCATTTTTAGAAGTCTACTGGGATGAATTGGCTAAAGTTGATGGCACTTACAAAATGAGGCTGGTACACTTTGCTAAAGATCCCCTCATCCTTTATAATGTGAGTACTGATATCTGGGCTGCAGTAGAAACTACTATGCTCCAGGAATGACTGCTGAAATACCCATTACCGTTCTCCCCAGAACGTGGCTTCCTCCTCTACACTGGGTACAATGTCCCTTGCAGCTCCCAGTTCCATCTGTATTACAACAATTTGCCATGGTTCGTGAGTCTTTGCCAGAAACTTGAAGGTATCTGATCTGGAATGGGATTGGTTAGTTAATGACATATTTTCAGGTTCTCTGGTTTTACCTGGATTGTAGCCATACCCCCTGGTGCCCATTTACATCATTAGCTGGCTTTGTTTCCCAGCTTTCTTTTCTTTTTTCAAAGGGCAAGTATGAAACACTTGTACAAACCAATCAAAACATGAAGACTTTATTCTTCCCAATCATTTTGTACATAATGAGCCAGCACTTCCCCTTCAGTGGCTTTAGCCAATTAAATCATAATTATGATTGATCCTTGAGGGACTGATGAGTTTAAAACACTGTTGAATAACAGCCTGTTGTCTGCATAAGGGTCTTCTTGGTTCTTTTTGATGCCTCTTTTTTTTTCTTCTTCATTGGTGAAATAGTGATCACTATGCCTAGAAAACACTGAAAAAAATCCAGAATTTTGATATCACTGTGTCTGGGAAATTGTGTGTCCATCCAAAAACTAAAAGCAGCTTCAAAGACAGGACTCATACTATTCCTAACTAGGCAATAGATGAAACAAAAATGAAATAAAATATTGAGTTTTAATTTTTTAAACAAAATTATATTTCCAATAAATTCCTCTGTTTTTTAAAGATGGTTGCAGCAGTGTAGCTAAAAGTATATTTTTAATGGATAGTTATATGCCATGAGATGCCATTGTGCTTGTCCTCTTCTGCCAAAACACCCCTGTATTCCAAATGCCTGTAGATAAAGGAATGATCCATTGTTCCATATACAAACATTAGTTGTTCTAAAAAGCTGGTTACCAACCCCACCTCCATAAAGACTTTTCAGATAATCTACATTTGTTAGTGTCATAGCACTAAGCATTCTCAGGAATCATCATCTCAATGGGAATTTTGAGCCATATCATAGAATCATAGAATCACAGTGTTGGAAGAGACCACAAAATCCAATCCCCTGCCATGTAAGAAAACACAATCAAAGCAAGCACCACAGATGGTCATCCTCCAAAGAAGGAGACTCCCCACACTTCAAGGGAGTGTGTTCCACTGTCAAACAACTTTTACCATCAGGAAATCCTTTCTAACGTTGAAGTGGAATCTCTTTTCCTATAGGTTGCATCCATTGTTCTGGGTCCTAGTCTGTGAAGCAGCATAAAACAAGCTTGTGCCATCATCAATATGACATCCCTTCAAATATTTAAACAGGGCTATTATGTCACCTTTTAACCTTCTCTTCTCTAGACTAAAGATATCCAGCTAACTAAGGCCCAGTATACACCGCCAGGAAGCGATGTCCTGGCGGCGATAGTAGGGCACAGTCCCAAGCCCTACTACGTGCAGGCAGCACCATAATTGCACATCACTGCCCACACGGGGGGCATGTCTATGATGTTTGGGCATCTGAGCCTTTATGTCGGCACAAAAAAGGAGCTGCTCTAGGTGGCTGCTTTTTTGTTGCACGGCAGTAGTGCACCATTTGATTGCTGCAGTAATGCTGCACAGCCAAAAGGAGTGGCGTTTCTCTGCCCATCTGTCTCAGCCCTGAGCCTCTTAAAATTGGGCTTGGTTTCCAGATGTTTCACCATTTTGTTTGCCCTCCTCTGGAAATTCTAGAGTTTGTCAACAACTATGTAAGTACAGTACCTTACATTTCTCCATGTTGAAATTCATTTTCTTAATTCTGGCCCAGCTCTCTAATCTGTTAAGATTATTTTGAATTTTAAAGATGTTGAATTGCACTTGGTCCAGGACAATACTCTGTGACATCCCAGTTGTCCCTTCTGTCCAGGATAAAGAGGATTCATTGGTGAACACCCTTTGGGTTCGATCTGCCAACCAACTACAAACCCACCTAACAATTGCACGGCCTAACCCACATATTACCAGTTTTTAAAAAAAATATTATAGAGGATGTTGTCAAAAGCCTTACTAAAATCAAGATACACTACATCCATAGCATTCTCATCTACCAATCTTGTAACATGTTTGCTGTTCCTCTTCAAAAAATTTGTCTACTTGGCAGCCTCTCCTCATTGCAAATAGGGGGACAGGATAGATGCTCAGGGTGCATTTGTTTCTTGAAGGGGAAAAGGAAAACAAGTGTGTTAGGCAATGGACTGCTTGAGGACACAGTGCAAATCTTGAAAGGAGTTTTCTTTAATTTCAGCACAATGAACAAATGAAAGGAATAATTGAAATGTAGATTCAATCAAGGTTTTTTTTTTAAGTAAAGGGCAATTTTAAGCCTTTGTCTTGCTCAGAGTTCTATAAGTATTACAAACCAACAATGTATTTTAAAGAAGATAAATTCATTAGAAAATTCATCAGAAAAAATCACCAGAAAAATTGGCTGAGTACATAATAAAATACAGTATGTAATATAGCTTTAGATAAACCAAATGAAATGAATTTACATTTATATTAGTGTTCTTAGCTTTTATTTTGTAATGTCCTACATTTTTCTTAAATGCCTTATATTTTTCTGTTCCTTACCCTCCTTTGTGGTTATGACAACAAGTCACAAGCATAGGCAAATACAGAGTAAGCATGGAAATATATTTAAAATATTTGAAAAATAGTTTTTTTTAAAAGATGTTTTTTGAATGCTGAGACTATGATGGAAAGAGTCCTGGACTGACAACAATCTTTGTAGTTCAGGACATTTTCTGCACAAAATTTGCACATGATTGTTTCATGCAGAAGATGGCATTTTCTGTGCAGGAAAACAGCATTTCTGCAAGGGAAAATAATATTTAAATGCAGAAATATTAATTCCTGTGCATAAAATACTGTTTCTGCACAGGAATGCTATAATTGAGTATTTATTCTGTGTAAAATTCATGCATAGTTGATTTGCAGAGAAAACATAATTTTCTGCACAGAAAACAGGATTTTATGCACAGGGATTAATATTTCTGCATTGAAATACAGTTGGCCCTTTGTATCCATGGGATTCCCCCCCCCATGGATAAGAAAAAATGTGGGACCTTAAGTACTGTTGCCCCTAATGCTAGTTTGGCCACATGCATGTGCTGCCATTAAAAACAACAGGGTTTGCAATCTATGGGTGCTCTGATCTGTGATTGGCAAAAGCCCACTATATTATTTTCCACACAGCAAATTCTGTTTTCTGGTCAAAACAACCACATATGGATGATTGGATCAATGGATGCAGAATCCATGAATACAAAGGGCAAACTCCTTATATAACCACTGAAAGGAAGATCGGAAGTCATTGTCTTCTTTTTTCTGTCATTTGTTCTTTTTTCTTCTTCTAATCTCTATAATTTTAAATGTACTTTTAAAATTCTTAATTAAAATCATGGAAAAAAACTGCTGAAGAATCTCAAGATTAGATTGCATAGACTGAGAAAATAAATTTTCCAGATGCCTTTTTGCTCTGACAGTTACACAGTCCCTGAACATTATTATGATGATTTCACTGTGTAACATCAGACTTCACATAAACTAGCAGACACAACATTTACAGGTTAAACAATCGTACTTGCTAGAGATGGACCTATAATATTCTTTTTCAACCGTCAATGTTTTAATTATATGACTGGGTTTGGTAAGGGAGCTAAAGTTAGAAGAAGCTGAGTGGATTTTGATATGAAGGAGAAAGTTTTCTTTTACTTGTGGAAATTATATTCCTGAGAGAAATGTGAAACCAGAGAGACCAAAATGACTTTGTATCATTTCCTTCAGCTATAGGGTGGAGAAGGCTAAGCAAACCAAAGGTCATACCAAAGATCATGATAGAAAGTGTGTACAGTGGTTAGAGATCCTGATTAAAGAGCAAAGGCACCAATGGTTTGGAGAAACAAACTAAAGGCTTTATTAGAGGAACTCTATTCTAAAATAGAAAAGTTACTAATTTAAACTAGCCTTGCTCCAAGAAAGAATTGAGAGAGGACTGTGGGAAGGAGAGGAGGTGGAGAGATACCCTAGAGAGTATTTGATTTACATCACAGAGGGAAAAGGATAGGTAGAAAATGAGTTAATCAAAGTATTCAACCCTATTACTACTGCCTGCTTTGAGCCATTCTTGACTCTTTAGTGCTGTGTTTTGGCACCTTTAACAATAACATAAAGAGTAATCTATTTATAAGTGAAAAGACCAACAAATTACAAAGGGGAAAGGAAGGGAAAGAGGCATGTACAGTCCGCTTGCCCCATACATGGGCTTGCCATATTGAGCTTATGTGGATGGCAAGCCCGGGGCTCAAAATGACATGCCACCATTGAAATCAACAGGACATGAGGTCCCACGGTTTTTCCCATATGTGAGTGGTGGTGCAAGGCATCCCCCACATATACAAAGCAAAGTGACAGTTAACAAATTTTTGCAGATCCTCCTAGACTAAAATTAAATATATAAATAAAAAACCACAGTGCCCATACTCAAACTAAACTTTCTTTCTGCACAGCCTTTCTAATGACTTTTTCTATTTTCAAAATAGAACTTCTTGAAGTTACAGAACTTCAACAAAACTTCTTGAAATTACTTAAAAAGCAAAAAACAAAAAAACAAAAACCCAACCAATTATGCATATACCTATCCATATACATTGTTTAGGAATGAGCATAAGCAGAAAGTTTTGAAAGTATCCTTTTTGTGTGTCCTAACCATCCACATAGCAACCGAAAATTGAGCTATATTTTCTATGAGCTACTAAAGGCCAAAACATATGGGCAAAATAAAGCAGCTTCCAGCCACTTTAATGGTGGTGCATTTATATGAAATGTGCCATGAAAACGGGTGGAAACTGAAATGAAGCTGTGCTCTGGGGCTACAAACTGGAGCAAAAGGAAGCCAGGATACTCTGGCTTAGCACAGAAAATGTGCATCTTCAGCCCTGCATAGAAACAGTCCAATTTCAGTGTGGGGCTGCAGCAAAGCAAAAAAGTGAACATGTGACAATCCCAATGGATATAATTACATCATACATGAATCAGACTCAGATAGTCTAACAGGGGGGCATGAGGTGAAGAGGAGGTGTGAAGGTCCATGCAGGTACCACAGCATCGCACCACCAAAGCATTGCATGAGTGAGTGTATGGGTGATTAAAGGTTCACCCATCCAATGGGATGGCAGCTGGGTGGGATATGGGACGTACTTAGAGGTTTCAAGTGGTGTGTCTGTGTGACAATGCACATGCATGATGTGGAGTTGACAAAAAATAATAGCCCCACTGCACAGCTAGATCCCACGCCATGTGGCCAGGCTGGGAGTATTTGGCTTGCCTTGGGAGTGGCCTGTGTAGATAGCAAGGTTTTGACCTGCTTTTGGATAATGTGGGATCAAGCAATTTTTTCCTGGCCTTCTGCTCCAGTGCTTAGTTAAGTATACTTAACTAAAATTCTGTTCTGCAAAAGGCATTCTTTGGTGACTGTCTCTCCTTGGGTATGTAGAGTGGCATGGAGACAGCCACTACTCTCCTTATTGGTTTTGCTTTGCTTTTCTCATGCAGTAAAGTCCTCAGTCATGAATGTGACATGATAACAGAGAGCAAAGCCTAGGATTCCTTTTTAGGCACATTTTCCAATTTCAGGTTCAGCTTTATATGCACACGAGGAAATTAACTATAAAAGTAACATTAAAGATTATAGCTAATCAATAAAAGAAGTGAAATTATTCTTTGCCAAGTTGCAGTGATACCATAGTGTAGTTCTATCTTCTTACCAAAAACAAACAAATAAACAAACAAACAAAACACAAACTAACAACAAGTAGCTCATTATTATAATTAGTTATTTCCAGGCTCTGATATGTGTGTGTGGTTATACTGAATAAATTCCTAGGCTTTGGGGCCCTGTAAACTCCTTTTAGTTTTCAAAAAGTTACAGTAAAAACCATTGTTGAAGAAACAACAAACCCCTCTATAGCATTAAGGGGGAAATTTCTCCTATTTCTTGGTATGTTCATGCATGGGGTGGTGGAAGAGTTATTTGTACAAGCTCAAGAACTTGTTCCTCGCATGTCTTCATAAAGTTAATAAGGATGAAATTTTCAGCATTTCAGTATTAATTTTAAAGGATTTAGGGGTGGACTCTTTTGCACCCTTACATGATAGTTAACCTTATAGAACAGTGGGATTCATTTCTGCACAAACTATTATCTATCCCTAGCTAAGACTGCATAGGATTGTGCGTAGTGGATATTTAGGTGCGTTGATGAGTGAATTTATATTCTGTTCTTCAGACAAACACACAAATATAGCCAAATTCTAGAGTAGCTTTACAACAGAAACAAATGGCAATTAATAAAAGATAGAATGGTATGCTCCACAAAGTTCACATTACAATCTAAGTGACAGCAGAATGGGCTCATCATCTTCTGATTTGCCTTCCAGCAATTTCCTAATGTGATCAAAGGCAGGGAATACATGACAGATTCACCTCTCAACTTAAATGGGAACCGCAGCTGTCATGCAGAAACATATAAATTATGAATCCACCCTGACTTCTGTGACAGCAGGAAACGATTGACAGCTTACTTACATTATATTAAAATAACATGTCAGTGGGAAGAAGACTGAGGGGAAATTTTTGTTGGTTTATTTTCATTTGCATAGCAGTGGGGTAGATTGATCACATTTAACTTTCCTTGCTTACTTTTTAGAACATTACTTCCTTGTCAGCAACAAGCCTGTTGCCTTTCTGAGGCTTTATTTGCTGGCTGGACTTGTCCTAACAGAGACAAATCCAGAGATGGATCATTTCTGTTGGTTCAGGGTCCAATTGTCCCAAGGCTTCCTGCTGGCCATCTCCTTTCTCCAAAACCAAAAGTGGTTTGAAATTCACTTCCAGTTTCCTACCCCTGCCTCTTTATATATAAAAAGTGTCTCTAGGAGAATATCCCTTCCAAGAAGTTTTCAGAAGTGCAATTCTCCTTTACTTTGGAGGGAAATGCAGGTTTATAAGGCAGCCTTTGTAGGATTTTGTGGCTACAAAATTAGGTGGTTGCTATTTGAGGCCTATGGATTAAGTGTTGTCTCACCAGTTCCTCCATTCTTCCTCACCCTGGTCATTTGAATCTCTACAGAACTACATGTCTACATAAGCCCTGGATAAGATACCTCTATCTGACCATCCCTGGCCCTCCAACTGTTCAAATTTGGCAGAGACAGACCCAAATAATCATCTGTTGCCCTACTTTTCTGCTGTTTTTAAGATGTTCCATCTTCTTTCCCCTTCTCCCTCTTTCCTTTGTCTTTACCTTCCTTCAAATTGCTCCAGACTGAGTTCAAAGTTAAAAAGTGGTTCCCCCCCCCCCCCCCTGATAGAGGAGAGGAGGAAGAAGAAACTTGCCGTTCCCAATAGGCTCAGACAAGAGGAAACTGCTGCATCCCCTTCTAATTTGTACATTTTCCCTCACTTTTGACATCTTGGTCACACATGTTTCTGTTTTTATCTGTGAAATGCTGAGGAAGGCAGTCTTGTGACCTGCTAGCTTCGTGCATCCTCTGTCTTACTGTTTTCCCACAAAGACAGATAAAAAAACCTGCTCAAGACTGCAATCCTATTCCCATTTACCTCAAAGTTAGTAGCAATGAATTTGGTGGAATTTACTTCTGAATAGATAAGTGTAACTGTGCTTATACTCCTGTTTTAATTCTGCAGTGTGTATACACCCCCTGACTGCAGAGTTCAGAACCAGTTGTAAGTTTCATTCACTGATACTTAATAGTGGAGCAGCACCTGCTTAGTGAAAAAAGTGGATAAGAAGAAAATAAATTATTTTGAAATGTAGTGCTGGTGAAGAGAACTGAGGATACTATGGATGGCAAAAAAGAGAAAGAGAAACAATTGGGTCCTAGAACAGATCAAACCTGAACTCTCCCTGGAAGCCAAGATGATTAAATTGAGGCTGTCATACTTTGGCCACATCATGAGAAGGCATGGATCACTAGAAAAGACAATAATGCTAGGAAAGGTGGAGGGATATAGAAAGAAAGGAAGACCACATGTTAGATGGATGGACTCTAGTAAGGGTACGAATTTGCAATACCTAAGCAGAGTAGTGGCTGATAGGGAGACTTAGAGATGTCTCATCCACAGGGTCACCATGAGTCAAGGTCTACTCGAAGGTGGTTAACAACAACAACAACAACAACAACAACAACAACAAGCAGCTGCGAGGGCAGGATAATGTCACTTATGCCACTCTCTTTCCTTGTCTTCTCTTAATTTTCTTTGGGATGTCTCTGCCTTTGTGTGTCTCCGGCCCCATTCCCACTTGCTTATAAAGCGGATCAAGACTCGGATTATGGGAGCATTTGATCCTCATTACGCCAATTTTGTTCCCATTTATATGCCCAGTGGGAATGGGGCCTCCCTCTCTGTTTCACAGTCCCTCCCCCCACCTGTCTTTCCTCACAGTCTCTTCATTCTAATCCTCCTTCCTTATGCCTGCCATAAGCTTTTCCAGCACAACAAATGTTGAATTCTAAATATTCCACCAGGGGGCTGCACTGCTCAGGGTTACACATGTGAAGAAGCCCTTTGTCAGGTACACCTTGGTGTTAAATATTTATAGAGCACAGCTACAACTGTTATTTGATTGATGGACTTTTATGCCACCTTTCTCCCAAGATTGGGAGGACCCAAGAAAGCTCACAAGAAGATTAAGAAAGACAGATAAAAGTAGAAAAAAGAATCCAATGTGAAACAGAATTAAGATAATTATATAATTGTACAATTTATCAATTTATAATTATAAACCACAATTAAATTAAAGTAATAAAAAGTGAAGCATCCACCAGTTTAAAACCCCTTCTTCAGCAACGCATCAGTGGCAAAACCCTGCCTGAAAAGAAAACTCTTTGCTTTTAGAATTATTTCTATATACAACAGAAGAAAAGTTTCTGTTTCCGAGGGCTACAGTCTATTATCATCTACTGTATGATCAGATATCACAGTAGTTGGGTACAGGAGATATCTTGCATTGCTGCAGCTATTACCCAGGGAATGAAGATGCAAGTTGCTTTTGATTTTGTTCGGTTTTAAACATGGTTTTAATACAAGTAAGTAACCATGATTTTGTTGGGTTGGCAGAATGCTCTGGGGAGAAGCTTTTTCTATAAACTGGAAAACACTGCCCCAGGTAAAAGTTGTAGTTGCCAATTATTTGCAGGAAGATGCCATGCTTCATTCAGTCAGCTTGCTGGCTCCAAAAAAATATTTCTCAGTGAGTTATAAAGGCCACTGGCAAAGCTGACTACAGTTAACTTTGATTTCCAGATATTTTTCCACCCCCTGCCCCTTTACGACTTGGTATTTTCCCTAATGAATTCCATTTGAGTTTTGCTGTTTTCAACACAGAGGTGATTATGTACATATATAACATTTAAATGAAATATGTGGAACCATTTTACTCAAAGGAGGGGATGAGAATTTGAGTATGAAAAATAATGTTTTCACCTTCTGGTCTACTTAAAAAGTTCCAACTTGAATCCCCAGCTGCATAAACCTATCAAAATCCATCTTGAGAATCTTGGTTGAATATAAAATACTTCTCATTAATAGAAATCAATACCTATGTTCTCCTATCCCAAGTGTGACTATAAGAATGTGCAGGTTTACAAAATGGTACAATGACCTATGCAGAGAAATAGAAGAAAACAACAAAAAGAGAAGAATGAGAGATCTCTATAAAAAAAAATCAGAGAAATTAAAGCCAAGTTCAAACTGAGGGATGCTCTACAGAGAAAAAAAAAGAACATTATACAGGTACAAAAGAAATAAAAAGATGCTGGAGGCAATACATGGAAGAGCTATACAAAAGAGATGAGGGAATGAATGATACTTGGAATGAGGAGCCAAATGAAGATGAACCTAACATTCTAAGAAATGAAGTGGAATCTGCAATAAAAGAAATGGGAAAAAATAAATCACCAGGAACAGATGATATCCCAATTGAACTGCTACAGTGCCTACAGACAGAGGCAACTTTAGTGCTAACTGAAATATGCCAACAAATATGGGATAGAAAGTGGTGGCCAACAGACTTGAAATGTTCGATATACATACCAATCCTCAAGAAAGGAGATACAAAAGACTGCAGCAACTATAGGACAATAGCACTAAACTCACATGCATGCAAAATAATGCTCAAAGTTCTGCAGCATAGATTCCAACCATACATGGAGGGAGAAATTTCAGAGGTGCAGGTAGGATTCAGAAGAAGAAGGGACACTAGAGACCACATTGCAAACATGCAATGGCTAATGGAGCACACCAAAGAATTCTAAAAAAGAATCAGCATGTGTTTTATAGATTACAGCTAAGCATTTGCTTGTATAGATCACAAAAAGCTATGGAATGCACTCAAAGACATGATAGGATCTGATATTCTTGATGAGGAATCTATACTAAGGACAAGAGGCCATTGTCAGAACAGAATTTATGGAAACAGAGTGGTTCCCAATAAGCAAAGGGGTCAGACAAGGCTGCAGCCTATCACCTTACTTGTTTAACTTATATGTTGAAAATATCATAAGAAAAGCAGAATTAGAATCAGAAAAAGGAGGAGTGAAGGTAGGAGGAAGCAACATTAATAACCTAAAATATGTAGACGACGCCATAATATTAACAGAAGACATTCAGGAATTGGAACAGTTCATAAGGAAGGTCAAAGATGAAAGTGTAAAGGCAGGTCTGATGCTGAACATAAAGAAAACAAAAATAATGACCACAGAAGAAATACACAAATTCAATCTAGACAACAAGGAAATTGAAATAGTTAAAGAATTCCCATATCTAGGATCAAACATTGACCAGAATGGAGACTGCAGTCAGGAAATAAGAAGAAAACTAGGAATGGGAAGGGTAGCTATGAAAGAACTGGAAAAGATACTGAAAAGCAAAGACATACAACTAAGCACTAAAGTCAGAATCATTCAGGCCACTGTATTCCCAATTACCATGTGCAGATTTGAGAGCTGGACAGTGAAGGAAGCAGGCAGAAATAAAATCAACTCATCTGAAATGTGGTGCTGGATAAGGTCACTTAGGATACCATAGACAGTCAAGAAGACAAACAAATGGGTTCTTGAACAGATCAGACCAGGGTGCTCCTTGGAAGCAAAGATGATCAAGTTGACACTATCGTACTTTGGCCACATAATGAGAAGGCACAGATCACTAGAAAAATCAATAGAAGAAAGAGAGGAAGACCACAAACCAGATGGATAGAATCAATTGGGGGGTTGAGGGCAAGGGCTTGCAAGGCAGTGGAAGACAGGGATTCTTGGAGATGTCTCGTCCACGGGGTTGTCCTGAGTCAGAACCAACTCAAGCTAACAACAACAACACTCTGGGTGTATCTACAGTGTAGAAACAATGCAATTTGACACCACGTTACATGCTGTAGCTCCATCCTATGGAATTCCGAGGTTTGTATTTTTACAAGGTCTTCAGCCTTCTTTGTGAAAGAGTGTTGATGCCTTCACAAAACTACAGATTTTAGGATTCCGTAAGATGAAACATTACAGTTGAAATGGTGTCAAACTGCATTATTTCTATGATTTAGATGCACCCTAAACCAAGAGACCAACTGGGCTTTTGGTTAGACTTGTTCATCCCATTAAAGCTGGTCTATATATTGCTGTTTGATCTCAGATATTTTTTCCGTCAGCAAAAAATCACTCCCGTCAGGACTGGACACGAACGGGGGTGTGCCGGGGGACAGAACAGGGCCTCTTGGAGGACGTATTCGTGTGCGATAAACTCCATTTTCTGCAGCATGTGCGCGCACACGAACGTCCTCCTTCCGTCCCCAGAACGTTTAAAATTGTGTGTGCGATAAGGTTCTAAGAAAACTTAGGCTACAAGATCTTTTGCTCAGTTAGGAGATTAATGCCAGCTTTAATTCCCACGCTAGGCATGAGATGTAAATGCACAGGGAAGAATTCTACTACATAGCTTCCTCCCCAGGCAGTACTCATCCCATAACCGATCTGGACTTCTCCCAAAGCTTTTAAAGAATGGAATTTTCCGGTTCTTTAAAAGGTCCAGGAGAAGACTGGGCTGAGTATGGGATGAGTACTGCCCAGGAAAAGAGTTGTGCGATAGAATCCATCACTGTGTATTTACATCCTGTGCTTAGCATGGGAATAAAAGATGGCACACTAATCTCCTATGTCTCAAAGTGCTACAAGATCCCTTTGTATGCTGATAACAGCTAGCTATGTCTCTGAATTCTACTACCCTGTATTGCAGTTATGAATTTGTAACCTACAGTTACAGATATGTAACTGCTCTGTATTTGCTAGCACTACTTAGTCACAATCATAAAGGACTCCTAAGTCCCACCTTAAATAGCAATAGCAACAGCAACAGCAAGTGCATTTCTATACCACTTACCAGTGTACTAAGCAGCATCTAACTGGTTTACAATGTGTAAGTTAATTGCCCCCAACAAGCTGGGTACTCATTTTAGTGACCTATGGAAGGATGGAAGGCTGACGGGACCTTGGAGCCCCCGGGACTGAACTCACAACATTGTGGCTTGCAGTACAGACATTTAACCACTGTGCCACCAGGAATCCCTAAAGACCAGGGAGCTACTTCAAGTTTTCAAAGTTTGTTCTGCTGGCAACTGGGATGCAGCAGGATCTTTCTAGCCCTCTTCCACCTGTGAGTTGCAATGGAAGAATCAGAAGCAAGGGCTCTGTCACAAGTCCTCATTCTATTGCACATTGCTTGTAGGAGGGGTCTGGAAATGTCACCTTGCTGCATCCTGATCACCAACAGAAATGTTTTCCTTTAGTTGGAGATTGCTACTGACTGTTAAGGTAGGATTGGGTGGTCAGGAGAGAAGACAATATTTAGTTATGCATTTGTAATTTGCTCATGTTCTCAGCTGTCATCATCATCATCATGATCATCATGATCATGATCATTTATTATTTGTTTTGCTCTGAACTGTTGCCAGAGCAGAATTTGTTCTGCTCTGGCAACAAAAGGGAAATTATGGCTAGTTACACATGGTGCAACATACAGTGCAACAGTATTTTGGCACCTATTAGCACTCAGAAGCACAGATACTTCTAAGGTGTGAAGACGCAAATACTTGGAAGGAGCTCTCATTAAGAGCTTTGCATCCAGAAATTTCTTGTCCAGCTGAATTCACCACTGGCGGATTACTGTTGACAGCTAGATTTCACTGGCATCTTAGAAACTAGTCTCTTTCACACCACACAAATGTAGCACTTAGGCTGCTTAGGTATTAATGCAGTTTGACACCACTTTAATTGTCATGGCTCCATCCTATGGAATCCTGGGATTTGTAGTTTTTTCTGACAGAGAAGGCTAAATCACTCACAAAACTACAAATCCCAGAAATTCCATAGGATGGAGCCATGGCAGTTAAAATGCATTAGTTCTGAATCCAGTGAAAGTTTGGGATATAGTGGGGCACTACAGCCAGCATGGTGTAGTAGTTTGAGCGTTGGATATGACTGGAGACCAGGGTTCAATTCCCAGCTTGGCCATAAAATTCACTGGGTGGTCTTGGGCAAGTCACTTGCTCTCAGCCTCAAGGGAAGGCAACAGCAAACTTCCTTTGAACAATTCTTGCCAAGAAAACCCCAAGATAGGTTCACCTTAGGGTTTCCATATGTTAGAAAAGATGTAAAGGCATACTACTAAAACATCGAGGCACTAGAGTTCATTGGCATAGAATTCTTAATACTGTAGTTCACAAAACTACAATTCCCAGGATTCCACCGTCTGGAACCATAACAGATAAAATGGCATCAGTTTATTATTGTGTAGCGTGAAAGAGATCACTGTCACTGAAAGAGTCTCTTAACCTCCATACTCTAAACAGATCACACAGCACAGCCGAATTTACTATCTATTGCCATCTTATATATTCTTGTGTCTGTGTATAATACAGCAAGGTATATGCATGAAATATGTCTGCCTCTAAACATGGACAATTCTTTTATCTTTAATAGAACAGTTCAGGGTACTTCCGACATCTCTTGAACAGTTAAGAACAAAATAGATTTCCACTTATCTGAAGATTAGAGAAATGAACTGATTGTTCTGTGCCTGCTTGTTTTTCTTGTTTTTCTTTTTTCTTTTTTTTAACTTCAGAGGTTTTAGACAACTGTTTCATACAGATAAACTGCCCATTCATGGTGAGCCAGCAGTTGAAGTCACATTGATTAAAGTTCCAACTCCCGGTTTCAAAATATTTTACATATTTTAAATAAGACATGTATTCAATACTAAAAGAATATGTTGTTTTAAGAGATGGAGTTCGTAAGCAGTGTTAAATTTAAAAGACACTCCATTACAGGGGAGAGTTGTTGTTGTTGTTGTTAACTGCCCTTGAGTTGGCACTGACCCATGGCATCACTGTGGCTGAGACATCTCCAAGACCTCCACTCCTTGTCTTCCACTGCTCTGCTTAAGTCTTGTAGATTGATGTCTGTGTCCTCCCAAATTGAGTCCAGCAGACTTTTTCTCTTTCTACTACCCTCAACTTTTCCAGCATTATTGTCTTTTCTAATGTGTCATGCCTTCCCATGATGCAGCTAAAGTCTGACAGCCTCAATTTGATCTTCTAGGTTTGTAGGAGTATTTAAGACTTGATCTGTTCAAGGACCCATTTTTTGTGTTTTTGGCTGTCCAAGGTATCCTCAACACTCTACTCCAGCACCACATCTCAAATGAGTTGATTTTCTTTTTATCTGCTTTCTTTACTGTCCAGCTCTGACATCCAAACATAGTGATGGGGAATATCATGTATTATTTCAACAGATTTTTTTCTTCTATTTTAAAACAATTTAGGGGCACTTCAGAATCTGTGACCCTAAACTGTATTACTATGTTGTGTATTAATCCAGAACTGCAAATAACATATGAACAAATTTATTAATACTGGTACATCTCAGTCATTAGTCAGATGAAATCCTGGATCAGGAGACATATTGCCCATGTGTAACTAATGCACGGTAAAGACCACGAACAAATGGTGTACCAGCACTGGTATTAGGGTTAGGGAGCACGCACCATGTACACGCTCCCTAACCCTAATACATGCCGGCGGTGCGATAATGGCGGCGCCTTGGGTACACTGGTGCCACCATTATGACATCACACACACATCACATCCAAATGGTGTGGCGTGGGCATGATGTCTTCGTGCTGCCCCAGGCCACTTATGGCAGCCTGGCTGTGGCACCAGAAGGCACTCCAAAACGGAGCTCCTTCTGGGAGCGCGCCTCGTTTCTGCAGCCACAAAATGGCCGAGTAGCCCCTTTCTCCCATGGCTCTGGCTTTCGGGGTGTCCAGGGGCATGAAGCCCCAAGGACACCCCTTTTCTAGGCCACAGGGAAGCGGCATTTTGATGCTTCTCCATGGCTTGGAAAAGTGCCAGATAGGGGCCTCAGGGCTGCCCGTATGGCTGCCCTGGCCCCAATCCTCCGCGGAAAGGGGTGGCTGTGGACTGCCCCCTTTCTGTGGTCTGTACAGGGCCAAAGATACATCTCCCACCCACTCACGTAAACCCCACCTTTTCTCTGCAGCAACCCTCACTCACCTCCCAACCACAGCCATTTCCTAGCTGGTGGAAAGTACAGATAGTGACAAAGCCCAGCTATTTTCCTATGTCTGGATGTCCAGGAGGGACACCATCCCACCTCAGGGACCTCTAAAGGATCCCTGGGAGGTCCAAAAAGCAGGGGCGGACAACTGTGGAAAGGTAGTTGGCCTTATTAGCCCTACCATGAGAACCCAGAGAACCGTAACTCCTCCACATCTGTTCCTGCAAATACGTATGCGTGTGTGTGTGTGTGTGTGTGTGTGTGTGTGTGTATTTGTCCCGAATGATTGCTAGGGGACAAGAGGACATTTTCCCCTTGTTTCTTGGGGGTCTTTCTGAGCCCCTTTAGGCTCAGGAGGTGCCTTTTTAAAAACAACAACAGGAAGTGACAAAAGACACGCTTTTACAACCATCTCCTGCATGCATGACAGCATGCAGAAAGGCCATGCAATAAGGCTCTAAATATTAATTACAAATTAACGGAATGCATTTTAAAATAACTATTTTAATTCTGGTAATATTGTTAAAAGGAAAAAAATAAATTAATAATTGGAGTATTGTCTTCAATTAAAGGATGGCTGCTTTTTAGATAGATATCATGCCATCTTTAATGAGTATGGCCCCTACCACCAGGCAGACAGGTTATAGAGCTTGTCAGCATCATGGTGAAATGTCAACAGTTGTCCAGTGACACTGAAAGGGTTATTTTGTGTTTATTGATTCCTCTCTACTAAATAGTTTCACTGTAGCCTGGCATTGTGAGACTGTAAATGTACTGGAGGAGTAAACTTTCTTATGCTGTTCTCATAGCAACTTGCTTATGCTGTTCTCATAGCTATTAAGATGGGAGATAAGGCACACATCTTGAGTCTCCTGTGTTTGGTTTTGCCTGTATAATACCAGTCTTTTCCATTAGCCCCATCATCGTTGGGGAAGAGTTTACCCCAGCCAGGGTCACACTGTCCAGCCACTGGAATTGGGAGCATTGGCCACGGGATAGTTTGGGTAGATTAAAAAAGACTTCTGGTCCCAAGGATTTTGTCTACGTGTGTGTGTGTGTGTGTGTGTGTGTGTGTGTGTGTTACTTTTTCATAACATATATTCATTGTCTCTCTACATCTTTGGCAGTCTCTGGCATAACCTGCTTACCTACTTGTATAATAGCAAACCTTTACATTCAGGCTGAGTTTTCTTATAATTATTGTTCTTTCTGGTTGGTTAGTTAGCAGGGACGTCTGTGATCATGGCATAAGACCACATAGACATGACTTCCATATGATATATATATATATTCTGCATATTTCAGCAAGCATTAAACATGACATTATCTTATGGATCAGTGCCACAATTTGATTTCTATAAAACTTGTAGCTCATCTCTTCTGCTTAATTGTTGGGATTTCCTTCCCTGCTATTCAATTTATTTTTTTTTCTGTTTTGCACCTACTGTTTTGGTTTTTGCAATACTATGTGTTAGCCTTGGGTTGGCCACTTCCTTTGTGTTCAAAACAATGGAACACTCTTAAACCAAGAGTCAGTTAATTAGGAAACCTGGTGGTTAGTTTCTGTAGACAAGCCATGCTCAATGTGTTAAGTAAGTCAAGCTTTAACCGTAACAAAACACTGGCTTTTATTTAAGCAACATACAAAAAAGGCCTGTGAGAAATCCATGAAGTAGCATGTAGAAAGGGGAAAGCCAAGTCTTTGCCTTCCCCTTCCTCCATTCTATGAATTCTTGCTCCATACCCATACCTGTTTCTTTCCCCATTCTTCTTATTCTTCCCCATTCTCTTTCCCTTTCCCTCCTTCACTTTCTACTGACCCAACTCCACATCTTGCACACAGGCAAACTAACACCTCATGGTATTTTTATGGAAGGATGTCCAAAATTAGAGCTGAAATATACAGCAGATTCCAGTGTTTGCAACCATATATCAACTGTGAAATCTATTTAGGAAGTGAAAATGAGATGAAGATAAACACAGAGGGAGGCGGGAGAAAAATAATAAATATGAGCCCTGATGTGCATGCCTCTCCAAGGAGCAAAGAGAAAGCATGTTATATATGCAGAAAGAGGCTCAGATAGCTATATTTCTTAGTGCTTTTGGGGGGCTCTCAGGAGAAGTGTTTGCAATTTGACATTTATTACTCCATCATGGCTGTGTAGTCACTCTTGCCTGGATTGCCGATGTCAGCAAGAATGATTGATTAGTCAGCAATTATATGCTAGTATGATAGTGGCTGAGATGCCTGTTCCTACTTTTGGGCTTCTCCTTCTCAATTTTCTCATAGTGGTATCCTATGAATCCTACCAATGTACTACCCTATTGGCCACTGCTTTCAAGCCATGTTTATATTAACATGATATCAGTCTTTCTAAACCTATTAAGACTGTCATGATAATTTTCAAATTAGACTCTTGGAATGGGACTTGGGAGATCCAAGTAAGCTTTCAGTCCCTCAAGTGTTCTTGAGCAGTCACACTCTTTCAGCCTGACAGCATTGTTTGTTTGTTTGTTTGTTTACAATTGAGATAAGGCATGACACATAAGGGTAGGGAAATAACTGTGGGGCAGGAATTAGGCTCAGCAGTAGTAGTTAGAATGCAATGGTGGCCTTTTGCTAGCCCCTGGGCCACTGCATGATGGATCTCTGTCTGGCTGTTCTTCTCTCCCTCAGAGGTCAGAGCAATGGCACTTGAAATGCTGGGAGGATCTCGATTTTGTTATTTGTGAGATTGTTGTGAGGATTAAGTGGCTTAGAGAGCAACCATGTATATTACCTTGAGATTATTGGAGGAAAGGGCATATTGATGTAACTGTCACCATAAATTGGAAATGACTTGAAGGCATGCAATAGCAGCAGCAACAACAAATAACATAACAAAATGACCAAGGAAATCTTACATTTTTATTTTCTGTAGGGCTAGAAGAGGCATCTCAAAATCTCAGAAAAGGAATTCGATTTGATACAAAACTTATTCCTTGGTGGCAGTTGGTGGCTTCCATCTCTGTGAGATGGTGAATTCACTTTAGGTTTCAGCCCACATTTTAAAAGGAGCTTTTTAGGTAGAGGGACCCTATCTCTCTAAGCAGTTTTAGCACCTTGGGGTAATATCAGACTAAGATCTAGAATAGATTTACTGCCCTACTGAAATGGAAGTTGCCAAACACTCCTGCAACTCCCAGATCTATTTGGAGAAAGCATCCCATGGCTGCTGGGTGACAGGGGTGAACAGAAGAGGAAAGAAGGTAGCATTACAGCTAGCATTTATCTATGGCTTACATATACAGTTGTAGATGTGCTGTTAGGTTAGCATGTGAAATATGCACAATAGAACAGGCTCTAATTTGCTAGTAAAGTTAGCCTCTGGTATTTGCTGTGGTTTGGTTCCAGGACCTGACATAGATACCAAAATCCATGGATGCTCAAGTACCATTATATATAATGGTGTAGTAAAATGCTATCCCTTATATAAAGTAGAAAAATAAAGGTTTGATTTTTGGAATGTGTGTGTGTGTGTGTGTGTGTGTGTGTGTGTGTGTGTGTGAATATTTTTCAAACGGTGGTTGCTTGAATATAAGGATGCAGAATCCGGGCATACAGAGGGCCGACTGTATGTGTTCTGAACAATGTGTTAGAACTTAGTACAGCATACCCTTGTTTCTGCTACAGTACTAGAACCTGCAAAGAATTAGTCCTCCCCACATTGCCACATGTTTTTATTTAAATATCAAAGAAGGATTGCAGACAGGCAGACGGACTCTGATTTTTAACGTTCTTCAGCTTCAGAACACAACCAAAAGATCTTATAAAATTATGGCATGTCCCACAGAACAGTCACGAGAAGGGGCTGATCATTGGGTGAATAGCAATTTATAATTAATTACAGTGACACAATAAAAAAGTAGACCATGCTGGGCGATGTTTGAAAAGTATATGTTTTGTAGTTTTTTATGTGAAACTGTTATCTTAAAAAAAAAAAGAACAGAAACAAAAAAGCAACCTGCCTGCCAGCAAAAAGAAAGAAAATGTGTCAGACAGAGAGCTCAGAAGAGGAAGCAGCCCAGAGAACAACCATTATGACAATAATGGGCATAGGGAGATATGGAGTGGGGAGACAGTCCTATAATCACAGTAGAAGGGAGAGCCACAGTGTGTTGGTTATCTCCAAACTGTCCCCCACTTCAAATAGTCTGGATAGCTTTGGCAACAGGACCCTGGGCTGAAAATGCTGATCTTCAGTGCCAGCCAGGTCAATGAAAGGAAAAACCTTGATCCAAGACTTGATCCTAGATGAACATGCTGACCTGGTTTATGTTACAGAGAACTGGGTGGATGAAGCTGGAGGGGTTAACATTTCCCAGCTTTGTCCACTTGGGTTCTCTGTGCAGCAGTAGGTGAAGCAAGGGCATGGAGATGCAGAGCTGCAGTGCTCTGTTGAGATTCCATCCCCTTGACCAGATGCACTGTCCTACTGTCTCTAGGTCTGAGTGTGTATTTTTGAAGGTGGCTGGGTGGGACAGAATAGGGACTCTGTCAGTGTATTTCCCAACCTATTGCTCAACAGTATCCTTTACTGAACTGGCTGAGGTTATCTCAGTGGTGTTGGAACGTTAGGAAGAACTTCTTGATGGTAAGAGCTATTCTCTCTCTCTCTCTCTCTCTCTCACACACACACACTTTTTGGGTTTTGTTAACGAAAATCATACTTCCTTGTTTACATGTAAATACACACACACACACATATACACACATGTAAACAAGGAAGTATGATTTTCGTTAACAAAAACCAAAAACTCTATGCTCCCGCATACTTTGCTTACATAGAAAAAAAAAGATAGCCAAGAGGCTGCTGGCTGCTTGTTGTCCATGCCCATCTTACTTTATTATGCCTTTGCATCCATATAATTTCACACAATCGTCACTGAATGAACAAACAAACAAACAAACAAACAAGCAAAGGGTATTCTCTCTCTCTCTCCAGCAATGATTAACAAAGAGCATTCTTTCCTTCTCTCTGTCTCTCTCTTGCAATGATCAATAACTTTATGACAAGTGCTATGGAGCAGACATCTTAAGCAATGGGTGGAAACAGAAGAAAAACAGAGTTTGGCCAAAGCTCAAGAGAAATTTCCTATTGGTACAAGCTAATCAACAACGGTACAAATAATCTCAGGAAGTGATTTGGTTGAGGTATTTACATCTTGCATTTCAGATCTTGCACTGAGCACAGGGCTGGGTGAAATGACCCTCAAGACCTGTTCCATTTCTATTATTCTATAAAATCAGAAGCAACCCAAACAGGTTTAAACAATACCCCAAAAGAATACACACACACACCTATTTATTAATTTAATATGTATACACTGCTTTATCCACTGGTTTTCCATTGCAATTTACATTAAGAAACAAAATATCCATATCCACAAGTTCTTCATCCATGGATCCAACTACAGTAAATGCAGATTGAAAATATTTAGTGGGAAAAAGTGTGTGCACCTAGTGGATCATTATTTCAGCTCAAGAGCATTTTCTCAGGCACTTTACAGAGTGCCCAAAAAGGGTGCTCTGCTGGCGCCCGTGTTTGCTGCGCCAGGGAACCGCAGCAGACAAACCGCGCAGTTCCCCAGCGCAGCAAAAAGAAGCCACAAAAAGCAGCTTCTTTTTGCGGCACCATTATGATGCCACAAAGTGCCATTGGCGCACTTGCGGCATCATAATGGAGCCAAGACATGCGGACGCTAAGCATCCGCTACATCAAAATGGCGGTGCCCATGTAGAATGGGTGCCACCATTTTGTACGTGCTCAGCACATACTTTTTGGCGGTGTGGAACCCGCCTTAGCTATTTATTGCTGGTCCCTGGGCAAAAGCAGGGGTAGGGGTGTGCATGGGGGAAGGGGAGGCAGACAAAGTAGAAGTTATAAAAGCACAAAGTTGGCAGGAATTAGTAAAACTTCTGCACTTTTTCTATCTTGGTTTCCTGCCCTACTGTGGAAAGACTCCCTCAATGAATGGCATGTGGTGTGACCCAAACCAGAATACTTGTTGTGCTGCACTGACTGAGCTGAGAGAAGAGCAAAGAGACCTTGTAGATCAAGTACAAATGTAAAAATAAATAAATAAACCTCTCTGAGTAACTATAAGGAACTTGAGCATCCATGGATTTTAGTATCTGCTGGCAGTCCAGGAACCAATCCCCCACTGATCCTGAAGACCAGTTCAGTATAATGATGAAACCCAATTTAGCATCAGTATACAAAACCCAAAAACCATCAGTAAAAACAGAAAATTCAACTATAAAATGCCATCAGGAACAAAACTGGATTTCAAATGTGATTTAAGATGTGAAGGGGAAGAGCTTATTCCACAGCTGTGGAGTTACCCTGTTAGTGATATACCTTCACTTGGATCTCAGAGGGGCAGAACAGGTGGGCAGGAAGGAGTGCCCAGAGGCTGTTTCTGCCTGGAGGGCTGTGGGACCCCAGCAACCACATGCCACAGTCTGGATGTTGGCCCCTGCTGTGATCCACAATGGATCACTGAAAGAAGCAAAAATATCTGCTCCTTTTGGGCCTGGGTTTGGGCCACCCTGGGTGGCCTCGCAGCAACCTTGGCTTGGCTTCCATGTGGGTTGGGGGCATACATTATCTAAATGCTCCCAAACTGCATGGAAACTGGCTTTTTATGCTCATCTGTTTCAGGCTTTAGTTTCATGTCTCTGAAGTAGTCTTGAAGGCTCAGGAAGATTCATAATGGTGAAGAGCATACAGATAACTTTCCTTTTTAAAATGGATTTTTGAAGTTTAACTACAAAGAAAAAAGAAAACAAGAAAAGGGAAAGGGGAAAATTAGGAATAGTACATGATAAGAACATTAACTAGCCATATACATTTATATAAACTAACCCTACTTCAAAAAATACATTTCCAGTCCATGTTTAAAACAAAAGAAAGAATGGAGACCAACAGGGAAGAAATAATGTTGCCCATATCAGTTGTTGCTCTTTGCAGTTCAGTGGCTGGTAGCACCAATGTCAGTGTCAGAATCTGCTCTCAGTTTTACAGTTATTATGAAGTTCAAAGGAGCTTTTGAAGATGGGAAACCTATTTTAGGAATTTAGGCCTGGGACAAACTGCCCCTAAAAGGCAGCCTGGCGGCAGCCTGTTAACAACCTGTTTCCCTCTGATGTGACGCCACAGCAGCCAAACTACCCGGTGTCCATCCACCTCCCCCAAAAAACAGAAAAACTGGGTTCTTTTTGGGTTGCTAGGCACATGTCACAATGTAAGCGATGCGCAGCAACATCTATATGCTGCGCATCACTTACGTCAAGATGGAGGTGCCCGTGTGAATGGGACGCCACCATTAGGCTGCCGCCATGCAGTGCTAGAGTTAGTGATCATGTGGTTGGTGTGTGCTCCCTAACCCTAGTTTCGGTGGCAGCATGGCGCTTCGGGACCATTTGTCCCGAGCCTCAGTTTAGTTTAGTTTAAACAAAAATCACAGCCAAGATACTGCATGTGACATGCAGAGTATAATGCTCTATAGCCACTCATCCTCGTTTTCCTTTTTTGGGCTGAGAAATTTCAGCCTGGACAAGCCATAGTCCCTACTGCTTGTTAACATCCATTCCTCCCTTTCCCTTTACCCTTTCCCTTATCTACTAAATGGCTGCAGGAGTATCCCTTGGGGCTTTACAGCTGGAATGTGTTTGTGAACCTTATGCACCATCTTAAAAAAGACATAAGCCTGGATAACCCTGAGTTACGTCATCAATAGAATTCTGTCTTATTACTTTATCACCACCCATATCAGTACCACCAGATACTATTATCCATTTAGCTATACTTCAGTTGGTAAAGCTAGTCCTCTATAGAAAAGCTGAACATGTTGGTGGGTTCATAGAGAAGAAGGCAATCTTTCATTCATCATGCATTCTATTTGTGTTCATAGAGACATAGATATCTCATTCTAGAGAAGAAAAGTTACATCCAAATACATATCAAATTCTTAGTTTGATGCAGGACATTTTTGATGTTCAAGGATCAAATCTATCCTACTTGTGAGTCAAAGCTCGGAAAAGGTAGGTTTATTTATTTATTTTTAAAATTACAATACTCAGAAATCTGGGGACTAAATTTTCCAAGCCATGTGCTGATTGCATTTGTTCCTTCCTGTTTGAGGGAGCAGCTGCTTGAAAGAATCTGTAAATTGTGGAAGTTAGTGTAAACAAAAACTGTTAATTTTCTACCAGTAGATTTTCTTGGAAATTTGAGAAGCTGAGAATACTTTGCTTGTTGGAAGAAAATGTTTAAGAATCCTTATCTTCTTTGTTTATGTGAATGGAAAATGACGTCCTGAAATGGCAATTTGCATTTTGTTTGGTAGATGATGAATAATAACGATAATATCACTATGACCTTTGGATGCCACACATTGCTGCTGCAGAAGTCCGTTAAACTACAGATGTAAAACTGATACTAAAATGTGGCTTATTTCCTCTCAACGAGAGTTGACAAGTGCTATGCATTTTATGGCAGTGGATTGAATTGTGAAGCAAAAAGGTTTACCAAAACATCAGTTCAGATACATGTAATGAGTTCCTTCGTGGTTTATGCACCTGTCAAATCTAGCAATTCATGTTTGTGTTTCTCTTTGTAAATGTTCTTCTGACTCTTGACTTTTTCAGCACTAGGCATTCCTCCAACTCACCACTGCTGCGTGGGAATGAATTTTCTCCTACGCTGTATGAAGAAAAGTAGAGTGAAGCATCAACAGAAATGCTAGGCATGGTCTTGGTCATAGAAGTAGTCCTCCTCCTCCTCCTTTTCTTCTTCCTCCTCCTCTTTCCCTCCTGGCATGGCAGCTCTGTCTACAATCTCGGTATCTGCAATATGATGTTAACCAGTTGTCCAAAAGATTGGAATACAATTTTGGCAGGTGTTATTGTTGTTTCAGATTTAATATATTTTATCACTTGGTCACATCTGGCAAGTCTTTATGGGTAGGGAAGGAGTTAAGCTGAGGTTTAGGAGCAAGCACCAATACAGTGATGGATAGCTTATTCTAGAGCCAGGGCAAAGCACGGTGACATTTGATCCTCTCCTTCAACCATTTGAAATAGCTTTTGCTCCTAAGTCAGGTCTCAGCACAGATAGTCTACAGATCTTTAGCCAAGAGTTGTTTGTGGAAGAGGGACATGTACAAAGGATAAGGGAGAAAGAGAGAGAAGGAAGGGAGGGGAGGGAGGGAATTTAGCTAGCAACTGTGAGCAGCAGAATGAAGGAGGACCAAAACAAAAACAGAAAACCAGGAGGAGAGGAAAGAAGAAAAAGTTTCATCAGGAGTTGTGGGAAACAGAAGAGAAAGATGATGACAAAGAGATAGACTAGGAAATGAGAGCATTGGTAAATGTAATCAGAAGTGGCAGGTGGGGGGGGGGGAGAAAAAGAAAGAGGATGGGATAGTGATACGAAGTTTAGCCAAGAATTCTAGGGGAGGGAGAAGAAGGTCAAGAAAGAGAGAAAAGTGAAATCAACAATTAAAAGAGAAAGGAATCAATGAGAAGGTTTAGATCCTGAGATCTGGGAAACCTAATGCCACAGGAATGTGTTTGTGAATTGTGTTCAACATCTAAGGCCCCATTCATACTGGCCTAAAAGACATGGAGGGAACTGGGATGATCCGGATGCCCCTCCCCCGAATCGCTCCGTTAGCAAGTGCCCACTACAAATTGAAATCGAATGCATTTTGACAGAAATCGAATGCATTCTGTAGATTGGCCGCTGCCAATCAAGCTATCGTCATGGTGATGTTTTCAGGGCATCGGGGGAAGTGTCCTCCCTTTTTAAAGAGCCAGGCACAGGGGTTTCAGCGGCTGAAGCAGGGAGAGAGATGCCTCTCTCTCTCTCTCTCTCTTTTTTTATAAACCTGTGGGCTTTTGGGTCAGATCTCCCCCTGTCCCAGGCAGAGGATGGGATTGCCATGCTTTTTTTTTTTGTTTTTTTTTTTTGCTTTTAAAAGCAACATTAGCTTTCCCTTTGCTTCCCTTGCTGTATCTGCTCAAGAAGACAAATCATGCGCATATTTGCTCAAAAAAATTGTTAAAAATGTAACATTGATTGTTTGCAACATTTGTAGCTTCTCCCTCTGCAGAAAGCAAGGAGATCCAAGGATATCCAAGTGCAAGCCTAGCTCCATCTGCCTCTGGAATATAAACAATGCGCATGTTCGCTCAAAAAAAATTGTTTGAATTTGAAAAGGGGGGGGGTTGCCTGACATGAGCTCCGTTCATGACCTGATTTTTTCCTCCTGCAAGGGAAGGAATGCCCAGCGACAGAGGGCTTTGGGCAGGGGATGCAGGGAAAAGAGGCTCCTAAAGAATGCCTTCCCTTGCTCCCTTCTTCCCAGGGCTCTTTCCTCCTCCCCCTCCCCTCCGATGACGGGAGGAAATGCCTTGCCCTTTGCCCACCCTCTGACCTAAATCCCTCCCTCAATTTGCCTCGATCGTGATCGAGGCCAAGTTCTCATTCCCAGGACCCGGGGTTTTTAAAAAGAAATGGCATTTGCGCCGATTTCAAAAGACCCGCGTTAGGGGCCATTTAACACGGAACGGGTGTGCAAGCCCCGGATTCGCTTGTGTGAGATTCGGGGTGAGTAGGAACTTCACGTGATTGAATCGGTTTCAGAACCGATTTTTTTTGTAATGTGAATGGGCCCTAAGGCCTCTTCCCTGTTCTGTCACTTTCAGATATGATTTTCATAGGGTCCCAGAGTTTCCCAGTGGTGATCCCTAGAATGTGGAATTCTCTCTTGAAAGATGCTCACTTGGCCCTTATTTTGTGAGTTTCAGGAGTGCAGAACACAGATTCTATAGTACTTCTAATCCATTTTCATCTCCTGTTGTTGTGATATATTTTAAAACTGAACCAGCTCTTTTAGCACTCTTTCATGCCTTTGAATTAATACTTTAACTGAAATATTGGCCTGTTACAGACTGCCCAAATAAAACTGCTTCAGGTCTCTTTGGAGGTATGCTGTTTAAATGATGCATGGGTCCTAAAAGTCCGGAAGCTGCATCAAAGCTGCCCTCCAGTGCTTAGGAACGGAGTGTGACTTTGGCGCGACCTCCAGACTGTTAGGACCCATGCATCATTTAAATAGCATACCTCCAAAAAGACTCGAAGCAGCTTTATTTTGGCAGTCTGTAACAGGCCATAGTCTTAGGACCCAAGATCAACTGTTCCTGCTTGAAAGGATTCTCTGGATGGTTGGCTCCCCTTTTTGTACTCTGTCAGATGAGGAAAGCTTGGAAAAGTTAATTTTGGATTTCAAATCCCAGAATTTCTTAGTAATTGTATGTGACACAGGAGGCATGGTGAGGAGGGATGGTTAACTTTCTTTAAACTTCCTTAAGTTAATTTATATTCAGATACAAATCCAATATTGGGCAACTCATTGATTCCCCCAGCTAATCATCCTCCTGGGCCTCCTTCACTGTTGTTCAAAAGATGTCCTGTTTACAACATTGTTGTAAAATGTTGTCACCTGTTGCTACTTCATGAATACTAGGGCTGTTGGGGAAGAGGTTGTTTTGCTATGGCGGGAGGACACTAGGGACAATATTCAGGGAAGTTTACCAGTCTCCTCTTCTCTACAAAACTATCCCCAACTCTGTAAGTGGAATACAACTAGTGGTAAATGTTCCTGTTTTATGCATTTGTGCAAGATGTTTGCATTCCACACATCAAACACATAATGCGTGTGAGGCAGCCCTGAAACAACTGGGAAAAATCTGGGCTTTGCAAAAATATTGGGATGCATTACTACATCGATTTCTGTCCAGTTCACATTTCTGTGGTTAGCATTGCAACCATGGCAACATGCTCTCTGTAGGAATTTATTTTTGTTTACAGAAGCATAAGGAACAGAGAAAAGGAGAGGAAGGTTGCAATGTCCCTTAACACAACACTATTTGCAGATTGCTTAGTTATTCAACCAAAACATCTAGTTAAAGCATGCTTGGGATTTCCCTGCCCCCCAATATAAATGAGTGTCAGAAGTACTTAATACACATTCTTATCATATAGAACTGATAACTGTAGATATGGGAATGGGTAGTGATCTTTGCTCCTAATTTATGTGCATTTACTTCACCTCAATTTCATGTAGGGATTTCTATATGTGTACATTTGTCTGTAATCTTGTTTTATGTGACAAAAATGAAAACATGCACTCTGGATATGAGGACTGCTGATGCAATGTCTCTCATGCACATTAATCCTGCGGCTACAAAAATCCACCAAACAGTGATACCATTATTGGACCAGCCAAGATGCACAATATACTGTACATGTTGCAAGCTTTCAAAGCAACACTGGCTTCTTCATCAGGCAAGGTGTTAAAAACCATACAGAAGAAAAAAAAATCAAAGATGCTAGTCATAGGCCTTCATTTTGCTGTTTTGTTCTCAGTTCAGATGGTATGGAGTGGTATTTCTTGCAGGCTGGAACCTCTTCCTTCAGGCCATTCTCAAAGTCCAGAAAATTTAACATCCATTTGCAACACAAAAAGATACTTTCTTTGCAATCCAGTATGTGAGGCCACAGGACCCTTTGTAGACAGAGGACACTGAATTGTGAGCCTGTGGCCTCACAAAGGATGGAGAAATATTGCATTGTAAAGGAAGTGTCTTTTTTGTATTGCAAATGGATCTTAAATTTCATGGACTTTGAGAATCTCCCAGTAGCCACATGGCCAGAAAGAGGAGGTGCCAACCTGTAAGAAATACTCTTTCATACCATCTGAACTGAAAACAAAGACAGCAAAATGCATGCCTAGGACTAACATCTTCAGTCCCCCCCCTGTATGGTTTTAACACATTACCTGATGAAGAACCCAGTGTAGCTTTGAAAGCTTGCAACATATATATTGTGCATTTTGGCTGTCCCAATAAAGGCATCACTGTTTGGTGGGGTTTTGTTGTTATTAGATTTGCTATATGGTCAGCACAGCTACCCCTGGATGTTTTTTTGGTTTTCAAGATACTGCATTAATCCCGTGGCTACAATTCTTTCCTTAAAGAATCAATTTGTGTGCTAGGTGTAGAGTGTGAATAAAATCCAAGAGTTGTTATAGTAATGGCCAAACTGAGGAGCAATCTCAGTCTCTCCCCTCCCCCAGTAATAATGTCATTTTATCTGTTGCCGAGAAACATGCACACATATTCTCCATGTGGGACATTCTTAGTAGCAGTAATCTATGCCCCAGCTATCTAGAAAACACACTGCCTAAGAGCCTGGAGGCCCTGCTGGTTTAGATCTTGCTTCCGATAAGCCATTCTCTCTTCAGATATAATGGGAAGCCAGACCTTCCCACTTACATGAATGTGCCCAGTCAATCTGCAGTTTTTCCAAGTTGCCTTTTTCTCATGCTTACCTTCTCTCACAGTTTCTTCTTTTGTGTGGCAGAGAAGGACACCAGAATAATGCATTTCCAATTTCCACAGTTCTCTGCAATGTCCAGACTCAGGGAACTGTGGTCTACATACATTCTAGTTAATGAGAACAAATCAGTATCAAAGAATAGTTTCAGCTTTTGGAATTCATTATTTAGTTAAAGTTGTAGTTCCCTGTGTTTGAACTAAAACTGAAATTTATTTAAGACCAGTTTGCTAGGGACAATCCCAATGAATCCTCCACTGTCCCACTTTTTTACCTGCCTTTAAAATATCCCAGTTTCTCCCTCTTCCTCCTTTGTCCTCACCTCACCTTACTTCAATGGCTGCAAACTGAATTCAAGTGGAACAGTAGTTTATACCAATTAACTTAGCAGGGGGAGAGAAGGAGAGGGAGCAGAATCTTGTCCAAATTGCTGAAGCCCCATCTAGCTTATGTGTTCTTCCTTTTGCAACTTTGACCACACTTAATATTGTTTGGCCAGATGGGTCCTGATTTTCATTTGTGAAATTCTGCAGGATATGCAATGCTCCAAGCAACTTTTCACAATCTTGAAAGAGGGGGAGTGGCAAAGAAGGGTTTGTATAAGCTGTGCATATTAAAACTGTTATAGATGGCTCATTCACGTGGCATGATTTTTTGTCACCGTTGCACTGGATCAATGTATGGGGACTGATTTTATATTCAGAGAGTTTTATACCACTTTCCATTTAACAATCCCAAGGTTGTTTACAATAAAAGTAAGGACTTTATCACACAGGGTAAAATCGGGCGTTTACACAGTGAATATTCCATGAAAATTGTACAATAGCGATTAAGATTCTTACACACTTAGAGATTAAAGAGTCATTATCCTGGGAATAACCAGCAATAAATCATTCAAGGGATTTCACCATGAATGATTTGTTGCTGATTATTACTGGGATAATGACTTTTTAATCGCAATGTCATGTGAAAATCTTAATCACGATTGCACAATTTTTACAGAATACTCGCTGTTTAAAAACCCTATTTTCCCAAATTTTCTCCATGTGATAAAGTCCTAAGATAAAATAAAAAGCAATTGTATTGTCATGTGAAACCCTGTGTGAACACTTGCTCATAAGATAAAAGTAATATTCTCAGTTTTTCTCATTTTTGTCAAGACAGCTCACTAGGGGAAAAAACCCTACTGTAATGAGGTTTTTTTTTTAACTTCTGAAAGGGGTTTTGCAGAAAAATAAGCAATTTTATGCAAAAACTGTATTTTCTACAAATCCATTTTTTGGGGGAAAATATCCAAAAAGTCCGCAAATGTGAAAAACAATTGAAGAATGCACAAAAAACCTGCAAATTCTGACCAGCAAAAAGACTATTGATATCTTTTGTTCTCGAATACAAGAATGAAGTAAGGGAAGATTTACATTTCTTACTGGACAGTGATTCGAATTTACTTCTTGGTTCATAGTCTACATTCTTTTTATTTATTTATTTTTATATATACATAAAAGAAAACAAGAATAATAACAAGTATAGACATATAGTACAAACATATTTCAAAAACCATAAAAAACCAGTACAATAACAACATTTATAACTCAAGACAAACTTCCTTTCTTCTTTGTTAGCTTCTAATATTTGAAATAGTACTTAACTTTTAAGGTGTACACATCTGTTTCGTTGTCTATTCTAGTCTTTCCATTATTTATCCAATTGTCATCTATCTTCTTAAATCATTTATTTTTATGCCAAAAGAGTTCATAATGTTTTTCTATGGAATTATGCAATTAATCCATGTTTTTGTTATTATGCAAAATTATTGATTAATTATTTCTAGTTCAGCAATCCCCCCCCCCCCGGTTTCTTTACTCTTTCACAGATTTCATAAAGATCTCAAATAAGCTATTCTCCTTTTCCATTCTTTTTCAAACTTTTCCCCCATGGTTAGCGGCCCAGGGGGGACCGGTGGTAACGCTATTGTTACGCCGGATAATTAATACATCTTTGAGGGATGGGCAATTTCCATCGGATCTCAAATTGGCCATTGTAAAACCGATCCTAAAAAAGCCCTCCCTCGACCCCCTGGTTCATAATAATTATCGGCCTGTTTCGCTGCTACCATTTTTGGGAAAGGTGATCGAGAGGGCGGTTGCGATCCAGCTTCAGGCGGTCTTGGATGAAACGGATTATCTGGACCCATTTCAAACTGGCTTCCGGGCGGGTCACGGGGTTGAGACAGCCATGGTCGCCTTGGTCGATGATCTCCGTCTGGGCATTGACAGGGGAAGCGTGTCCCTGCTGGTGCTCTTGGACATCTCAGCGGCTTTCGATACCATAGACCATGGTATCCTTCTGGGGCGCCTGGCTGAGGTGGGAGTCGGGGGCACTGTGCTCCAGTGGTTCCGCTCCTACCTCTCTGGGAGGTCCCAGATGGTACAGCTGGGAGACGTGTGCTCCAGCGAGCGGGCCCTTAAAACCGGGGTCCCTCAAGGAGCCATTCTGTCTCCCATGCTATTTAACATTTACATGAAACCGCTGGGAGAGATCATCCGGAGACATGGGGCGCGGGGTTATCAGTACGCTGATGACACCCAAATCATTTTCTCTATGTCTCCGACTGATGCAGTGACTGGGGATGGCGTCTCTCCTCTTGTGGCCTGTCTGGAGTCAGTAATGGGCTGGATGAGGAAAAACCGACTCAAACTAAATCCAGAGAAAACGGAGGTACTAGTGATAGGTTCCCCTGGTCCAGGAATGGCGGTGGTTCCACCTGTCCTGAACGGGGTCACGCTCCCTGTGAAGGACTCCGTGCGCAGTCTGGGGGTGCTTCTTGACTCGTCGCTTCACCTGACTGCTCAGGTGAATGCGACGGTCAAGAGCACCTGTTATCAGCTTCGGCTGATTCGCCAGCTGCGCCCATACCTGGCCCAGAGGGACCTAGAAACTGTTGTACATGCTCTGGTAACTTCGAGACTGGATTTCTGCAACGTACTCTACATGGGGCAACCCTTATACCAAACTCGGAAGCTGCAAATGGTACAGAATATGGCAGCCCGGCTGGTCACTGGCGTATCCAGGACCAGCCACATAACACCTGTGCTAAAAGATCTTCATTGGCTGCCCATCCGCTTCCGAGCTCAATATAAGGCGTTGGTTATTACCTATAAAGCCCTAAATGGCTTGGGCCCAGGATACCTAAAGGACCGCCTCTCCCCGTACATTCCGCCTCGCACCCTCAGAACATCTGGGCAGCAATTACTGAAGGTGCCTGGGGCCAGGTTAGCTTCCACTTCGAGAAGGGCCTTTTCCACAGCTGCCCCAGCCCTTTGGAACACGCTGCCCACGGAGCTCCGCTCATCTACCACCCTGGCCCAATTTAGGAAGGACCTCAAAACCTTCCTATTCAAGCAGGCATTCCCCGATTAAATATCCTGTGGGCCTCCCTCCTCTTCCGTGGCCATGAGGTTGGGCTAAGGGACTTTTATTGTTGTTTTTTAGATTATTGTTGTTGTTGTGTATATGTTTTTAACCTTTGTATTCTGCTTGCACTTGCTGCATCATTGTAAGCCGCCCTGATCGTTTGGAAGGGCGGGATACAAATAAAGATTTTATTATTATTATTTATTATTTCCATTGAATTATTCCTCAATAATTGGGTAAGTTTGTCATTTACTGAATAGTCCTGGAGTCTTGAAGACCATTCTTCTAGATCCAGGGTATTTTCTTGTTTCCAAAATTTGACATATGTGACTCTGGCTGCCGTAAACATGTGAAATAGTATTTTGCCGTGGCTCTTTTCCATATTGTCATTTATCATCCCTAAGAGAAAGACTTCTAGTTTAAATTCCAATTTTATTTATAAAATTTCTGTAATTGTTCTGTGTATTTGTAACTAGAACTTTCTTGCCTTCAGGCAAAGCCACCAGGTGTGGAAAAAAGTCCCTTTTTCTGTAAGGCATTTCCATAGTCCACATTCTCAACAACTGCACTAGAAGTTGTTCCAGACCTGTTCCTCAAAAGTAGCATCATCTTTGTTACCCAAGATGCTGTGATCTGTTGTCAAAGGAGACACAAACTCCTCCTTGGTCCATCATCTTCAGTTTGTGCAAATGCTTGGCAGAGGGTCTTTTAATAGTATACAAATGGCAATATAGTTCCATTTGAACTGCCATGGTTCTGTCCTGTGGAATCCTGGGATTTGCAGTTGAGGAAGGGACAGCGAGAGGGTTCCTGTAATGTCCCACCAAACTACAACTTCCCCCCTCCCAATTCTATAGGTTGCAGTGATAGTAATTAAAGTTGAATCACAGAATGATAATTATGTAATGTGAAAGGTGAGGAATGGAAGAATCGCTGATCTCTGACTTAATTTTCCATTATTTAAAGAATATTTTTGTTTTAATATTTCATTTTTAAATTAATTTTTGCACACCACTGTGGTATCCATATGGTTGATGCGAATGCATATAAATGTTAAACAAATAAATATGTTAAATGGAGTTTGCAGTATTTTTCTAGAGCTAGCATGGTGCAACGGTTGGAGTATTGGATTAGGACAGTGGGAGATCAGGGTTTGAATCCCCACTTGGCCTTGGAAACCCACTGGCTAACCTTGGGCAAGTCACACTCTCTCAGCCTCAGATGAATGCAAGGACAAACTTCCTCTGCAAAAATTCTGCCAAGAAAAGCCCTTTTTCTCAGGGTCACCATAGGTCAGAAATGACTTCAAGGCACACAACAGCAACAATTATTTTTCTCCTCTTTTAAAATATTATCTGCATTGTTAGAGACTAGAGGCAGGCTGGACTAGAAAACAGACTTCAGCACTGTATACTATCCATACACAAAGACATATGTTAGACAAATCAACGAACTGCCCCATTTATTCAAAAATTGTTAATCACTTAAATGAGAATGTGTGTGTGTTTGTGTGTGCGTGTGTGTGAGAGAGTTTTAAAATTAAAATAAAAATAATTACTTCATGCTTGCTGACATGAAGAAAATGATCAGAACAGTGTCCCCTAAAAGGGTTTTCTTGCAATACCAACTTAATCACCATTATAAACTGATTAAACAATGCATTAATAGCAACTGCAGTAGAAAAGTGGGTTGCTTAATGCATTCCAACCGAATCTGATTAACTCTTGGCATGTGTCAGGGTGGGATGTTATTCCATAGAAAGGAGATGATGAAAAGCAAATGCTGAGCAGTTTCTGAAAGTAATAAAATCAATAACTACTTACAGATGGTGGACATCGAGAAACAAAGGCAAAAGGCGGAAGAGGAGATAACGAACTCTTTGAAGTGGTGAATCCAGTTCACCTGTTGTGTTATGCTCAGGGTTGGGTGTACTCTGTACATCCGTGCACATGATGTGACCCAGTAGGATCTGGAATCTGGCATGGAATTTGAGTCTTGAAGGGCAGCTGCAGGCATTACAATTTGCTACACAGAGATGAAACACCATAAAGGAAATTGTCATGTACGAAGCAGTCCTCAGCACCTTCACTTTTGTTAGTGTCTTTTAAAATACCAGCTTTCTAGCTAATACAAAAATGTTGGGGAAAGTTCAGATGTATACAGGTACATTGTTGATTCAAGGCCCTGAAGTTAAAAGAAGCCCAGACACAGGATGTGATAGTCACCAGGATGCTGGTTAAAGCAAGGTAGATGGATCATATTTAGAGTTCCACAGATAAGTCTGTTTTACTTCCCCCAGATAACTTTTATATTCAATTGTTTCCTGTTGTCATTTTAATGTACTTTTATTTTTTTAAAATGCATATTTTGGTAAAACAAACAAAATGAAATTCTCGTGCAATTGCAGGGGCCAAATTCAATGGGTTTAGCTGTTTTCAGCATGTGTTACCTGTCTTCAAAGTAGCAGTTAAAGATGATGAGGCTTTTGAGGGAGGGGTTGAAGGGGATTTTTAAAAACTTTTTAAGGTTAATAAATGGAGTCTGATAGTAGATTGAATTTAACAGCATTTCTAATGACAGGCTATTTACACATTGCAGAATTAATGTAGTTTGACACTGCTTTAACTGTTGTGGCTCCATCCTGTGGAATCCTGGGATTTGTAGTTTGCTTTGGCACTACAGGTCTCTAGCAGAGAAGGCTAAGTATCTCACAAAATTACAAATCCCAGAATTCTATAGCATTGAAGCATGTCAGTTAAGTTGGTGTCAAACTGCATTAATTCTGTGGTATACAAGCAGCTCTAGTGCTGGGTGGACTCTGGACTCAATCACATGGGAGGCAAGCATCGTGAAAATGTGATTAAAACATGGTAATAGTGCAATTGGGGGGAAGATTATCACACCCCCATGTACTTCTCCCATTCATGTCCCATGCATAAACTGTAATGGATGCATCATTGGGTAATAACAGAGACGCCTGTTATTACTCAAAGGCACGTACACAAATGGGAGAAACACATGGGAGTGTGATAATTTTCCTCCCAATCATGCTATTACCACGTTTTAATCCCGTTTTCATAACGCTTGCCTCCTCCATGTGATAGTGTCCTCTGTCTTGAGATCACACAAGCAATTTAACCAACTTAGTAGCATTCTTACAAAAACATGCAGTGGCAGCAGTTGAACAATGAAAAGAAATAACATAGAAACAAACTCAGAAATAAGGCGAAAGTACTATTCTCAGACGATTTATATATCACACTTGTTCTTTGTAACTTATTCCTATATTGTAGCTGTTACCATAGCAGTAGAACATTTCAAGATGTTTTTGGAACATGGCTCAGAATGTGTAGCTTAACTTGAAATCTCCAGGAACTTACAACATTTTCTATATGTAAGCAAACTGTTTCCTTCAACATGATTCTAATTTATTAGGCCTTAAGGTTACTTTCTGACTTTTCTCCTTTAGAGTGTAGTGACCCTAACTCAGCATCTCAAACAACTGCTGGATAAAACAGGCGTCTGACCCAAACTTTTAAGAGCAAAACACTCAGAGTCTTTTACCATGAAAAGGATGGATCTGTTTATTTTGCTTTCTCTGACATGTGATCTTGTTTAACACATTTTCCCTGCCATGTGTCCTTGTCACACCCCCCCTCATCATATTAAACCTGCATTGGTTAACAATTCATTTCCAGGTTCAATTTAAATAGCTAGTAATAATGGTCCAACTCCAATTACTAGTCCCAATTTGAGTCGACCTAGAGAATCAAATGGAAAATCAACACTTATGTACAACTCATTGATTCATTGAGTCTTCTCTATTTGGGACTATCAGTTTGATTAAGGCCAAGTATTAAGGTGTTGGATTCCATTTTTGGAGAAAGGTGAGATATAAATGCAACCGACAATCACACAACAAAAATGTATAACCCTTAACAATCTGACTCCTTGTTATTTTTAAGTCTGCCTTCACTCAAATGAGTCTTCCAGTACCTTCAAGCAACATTAAAGAGTGTGCTCTCTGGTCTGTCATTAGCTTCTGATCGTATTGTTTAGTGCCACAAACAGGTCCTTCTTAGTGGTGGTAATGCAACTTCCAGGTATTCTTTCCTGCAAAATCATTCAGAAATTTTAGGCAGAATTTAAACATGTCTTTTTCCCCCCACAAAGCATTTTATGACTGTGTCTCCTGTTTTTATTAGTTTTGCAGATTTTTATAATGTTTTTAATTTGTTGTGCGATCATTCTGTAACCCTTTTTATTTTGTTTTCTAATGTAAATTGCTGTGGAGGAAATTTGAAAAACAGATTAGAAAAAATTTGAATAATTAAGCATTTTGGAGCCAACTCCCCTCCCCATCAAACCAAACCAGACCAGACCAGCAGATATAAAAAAGAGAACTGCATAAATAATTAATAGTTGCCCTTTCTTTTGTTTTAGAGATAGGTCTGTTCCAGAAGGTGTTTGCATTCTATGAATAAGTCCTAGAATGTGTGAACTAGTAACAAAGAATAGAATCCCTTTGGTCATTTTATAAATGTTGTCTGGAGAACCATTAGCCAAATCATTACATTTGCGTTTAGGAGGCAGAATTCCCCAGTGAGAACATATGGCTTAGATATTTCAATCTGTACTATTAAGAATTTTCAAATTTCACATAAAGATACCATGGAAAGCAGATGTTACTTCAACAGGTCAATATTCAGCTTGCAGAATGCATGTGAATATGTATGTATGTATGTATGCTTGGATTCCAACCATATGAACCACATGGGATCCTTTTCAGCAAAAATTGCTAGAAAAACTATATATTTCCTATATCTTTTTTGTATAGTACTTGCAGGCAGCAGCTCTCTTCAGGGCTATTGGGTGTCTGAAAGGGAGTTACTGAGTGAAAAGTATGACATTAGAGATAGCAAGTTCTACATGCATTTGCTGATTTTTCTCCTAAATTTTTGCCTGGTGCAGAGCCTTAATAGGCAAGTTTTTGTTAAGTGTTTTCCTCAAAAGGACAGCCACTACTTTCATTGAATCATATATCTGCTAGCCTGTCAAATGGGTGGGAAATCTGGCTTATGGCCACTGTGTGCTGTGTAAACAGTAGCACAGGAATCCTGTCAGAGCTTATGGCAGGAAGAGGCCAGTCTCTTTGTTAGGCCTATGAACATTTCCTCATGTTCAAAGCATTTTCTCAGCTTTAGGACTTCTCTCTATAAACAGAATACCTTCTTCTTATCCTTTGCCAACTTGAACTCAGCATCACAGCCTTCAGTAATATTACCTTTCCCAGTTGTGCTTTCTGTAAAGTAGATCATCAAAAACCAAGTCTGAAGGTAAAGTGATTTGGATTCTCAAATGTGCAGAAGAAGGGGGAAAGGGGGACAAACGGAATTGTTTGTTGGACTTAAAAAGCAAAAACCGGACACTTGGCTAATTGAAAGCTGGGCGATGGTTTTGAACATGACCTCAACACACATGTTGCTTTGGAAGAAGAATACATATCTGTTCAGATTTTTGCTTACAGTCTAATTATCCTACTGAGCTATTGTCAGATCAAGGACAATTAATGAAGAAGTGCTGTTGTTATGTTTACACTAAAATACTAAAATAGAAAGCCTTGTCCATTATATTTTTTATTGAGAAAGGATGTTTATTTCAGGTCTGTTGATTCTGATTTGATGTTCACATGGATTGATTTTTCTCTTAATATTTTGCCTCCTATAGAGCTTACATTACTGCAGTAAAAATCTTACTAGAATACAGGTGATCCATGGCTTCCACCCCCTGTCCAATCCTAATCTTGGGCTCTGGAAAGAAGGAAAGAGCTGCATGAATTTTGGTAAACCCCACTTCTCATTCACCCACCCACTAAAGGGTGGAAGGAAGAAAGGAGCTTATTGCTATGCTTAAATAACCTGTCTTACCTCATCCAAATTCAAGCCTAAATCGGGAGGCAGCTGGGTCCTACAGCAAGGATTTTGCTGCTGAGGTCAATGGGCGAGTACAGCCCGGCTGTAGCCTGGTCCCAGGTGAGCTCCAGCGGCCTTATTTTGAAGCCGGGAGCTTTCCAACTTGGAAAAAACGGTCACCAGAGATCGCCTGGGATCTGGGCTACAGCCGGGCTGTACTCGCATGGCGGCTTCAGGAGCAAAATCCTTGTGGTAGAACCTGGCTGCCTTCTGATTTAGGCTTGAATTTGAAAGAGGCAAACTGGGTTATTTAAGTGGAGTGATAAGCTCCAAATACAGACAGGCGGATGAACACACGTGAACAGAAAGCAAGGATGCAGGAAACAAAAACACATCTGAAAATATGAAATAAAAATCAGATTGACATTGCTCATATCAACATAACACCGCAGTCAAAAGCTTACAGAGTCTTGTGTCCATGTCTGATAAATATTGGCTGGTATCCTCCATTTCAGCTACAGATTCATAATCTAGAGTTAAAGATATTTAACTGCTCTGTATTCAACTACACTAAATATTCATGATCATGGCAGTATTGGCAGGAGCGACTAATAGGGTGCAGGGGTCATATTGCTCCAGGTGACACCTCAGATGGGGGTGAACACCTGGAGGGATAGCTGCTCATTGTTCATCCCAAGGTAACCTCTGGCTTCTTCCCTCCACCAGCCAGGGTATCTCTGCCATCTGTATACCTGCTGCAAGCTCTGGTGGGGGTGGAGTGATGCTGATACTTGGCAAGGAAAGGAGTCCCTGGCCACCACTGCCTCCATCACCTCCTTTTCCTGCCCAGCCAGTAGCCCTGACATACCTGGAGGGGGCTGCAGGGCAGCAACAGCACCTTTCCCAAATGCTTGGCGCATCATTGCCCACTTTGCTCTCATTTCCCTCTTGCTGCCTAGCCCTTCTGCCCCTTCTTCTGGGGTAGGGAAGGCCAGTGGGTAGGAATGGAGGGCAAGGCAGTCCACTACAGTTGCTGGTGGAGGAGGGGTGCTACAGCCGCCTGGCAGCCCCAGGTAATTTTCCCATTTAAATCTATTTATTTCTAAATGTTGTAAACAACCATGGTATTTTAGTCATGTATCAAAGAAACAAGGATAACTATATTCATCTGCACTTATTACAACACATGATGTCATGTTATGCACACATGTACTTATAATTTCCTAACTGGCTCTGTAGTATTTTTGATCCTCCATTTGGATAGAGTGAATGAGCTATATTTGGAATAATTAAGACTATTTTAAAGTGGTCCTTAATGGCCACAAAATCCCCTAACAACACAACAACATAGATAGATAATCTTCCAGGGCAGGGATATCTGTCTATAATTGTTAACTTTTTAAAAAAATCTATTGTTCATTTCTGGACAAAAATACACTTGCTCTCTCCCTGTCACCTCTTTGTCTCCAGCTCGTCATTTCTTTCAAAGTCTTCCTCCTCTCCCACATTTTCTCCAGTATCTATGTCATCATTATTGTTATGTATTTCTGGTGACCTCCACCCACTTCCTCTATCCTCCTTTTAGTAGCTCTGTGGCTGTGTGTCATGGTTATGCATACTTCTCTTCCTTCATGCTTATACATTGTTCTGGCGCTTCCCTCTTTCTCCCTGTGCCTAGTTTTCTCTTCCTAAATAATAACAACAATAACAACAACTTCTCTTCTTCCTCCTCCTCCTACCTCTGCCCTTCCCTCTCCATGTCCATGTTCAAAACATGACATCTTCTCTCCTCTTTCACCCTTTTATTTGCATCCACTCATCACTCTCATGGAGGTTCTTTAAAGGCTCTTTCCCACAGGCAGATGCTGCATTAAAAGGAGGTACACCATGGAATTCCTCTTCCTGCTTCTCCTTCCCTTTTGCTTTTTGCTATCCTGTCCTTAACCTACCACAGACTAAAAAACTCTTCAAGGGTTGGCAGAGGAGGGGTTGGAAACAAAGAGGGAACAATATAACTACTGTGCCCCTATTGTCCTTTGGAAAGCGTCCTCTAAATTCCATTAGGTTTCATTTGGGGGAAAAGACTCTTTGGCCCCATTCCCACTGGGCAAAAAAGCGGCTTATTTTGTTGTGATTCTGACTTGGATTCTGACTCGAATCTGACCCATTGTTCCCATTAAAAACGGGTGCAAACAGACCCAGGTTTTTTTTACCCCTGTTTTTGTTCCCATTGGTATTTTCCCTGTGGTAATTTGAAGCGGGTTATTTTGCTCCCCATTCACATTGCCCTTCCGAGACCTCTTTTTTTAAAAAAATCAGCTGTCAATCAAGTGCTTAAGCGCTTGACATCAGAGCCAATCAGTCGCTGAGGCGCTTTTCCCCTCTGGGAAAGGAAGAATAGTCCATCTGGGAAAGAGATAAGGAGCCTCTATTTGCCCTAACCCCCTTTGTGTCCAGGCTCTTCTGTGTCTCCCCAGACTCCCTCTGGAAAAGAGAGAAGAGGAGCCATTTGCCACAAATCCCTTTGCCTCCCCCATTGCTCCCTGGGCTGTCTGGGGGGTGATCAAGCAGGCATGTACTGCAAAGCCCATGTGCTGCTCAGGCGCTAAGGCAGAGGCAAAAAAAATAAATAAAAAATAATAGTTTAAAATGGTGTTCAATGGCTCTCCCCACACATCAGTCTATGAATGTGGAGCAGAGGGGAGACTGCAGGGGGAGTAATGTGTTTACTGCATTTGGAGGTCAATGTAATGCGATTGCCTTACCCTGCTTCTCAGTCCACTGGGGGAAAGGCTATGCGAACGGAAGAAAATGGCACCGGCGATGCAGAAAGAGAACAAAGAGGGTGACACACCCAGGCCAGCCCCTTGAGCGCTGCTCCTCCCATCTCCAGGTTCGCGAATCAGACACCCTTTCGTTCCCATTCATTTGCCCCGAATCAGACTAGGGAGGCACAGGAAAACTCGCAAAAAGCCACTGTTTTTTTTAAACCGATTTATCGACCTATAATTTGGGATTTTCAGGATAATTTGATTCAGATTCGAATTCCAATGGGAATGATATTGGAACAATGCGGGTCGAATGCACGCTCAAATGGAAAAGATGCACCCATGATTCGCATCCTGATCTGCGTTATAGGCCAGTGGGAATGGGGCCTTTATGTTTTGGTTTAATGCATGACTACTGATCTCTGGTTATTGTGCCTAGTTGGACAAGAAGCACTTTTTCCAAATGAAAGTGTATCTAGATTACACAGCTGCATCAGTCTGATGCCATGTTAACTGTTATCACTCAGTCCTGAGATCCATAGTTTGCCAAAGTTCTCAAGAATTCCCTAGTGCACTGTTTTGAACTGCACTGCTAGAATTGGCTAGCAGAGAATTCTAAGGATCTTACCTAATAGATTCAACAACAAATGCAAGGATTCTTAAGTTGAAACCATGACAGATAAACAATGTATCAAACTGCTATAACTGTGTAATGTATATATACACTGAGTTGTTATGGGTTTGGTGGGTCTAATATGCTGAAAAATGTGTCATCACATAAGGAAAGTCAGGCCTTGCTACAGTTAATCCTACCATAGTGGTATGGGACCAAAGTCTCATAAATCCTAATATAGTGTTGCTCTTAATGCAGTTAGCCTGATCTATTTCTTCCTTCTTCAGTGTGAGTAGATGGAGGTGGACTAGTGCAGGTTCTATTCAAAGTACCCTGTGGAGCTATGTGGAGTTTGTGGAACTTGAATGGGCCAAGGAAGCTCACCTGTTTCTTCCTGCTGCCCTATTACCATTCCGTGGTATATGAAGAACAAAAGCTTGAATTGTTTTTTTTCATTATGGCAGGACCAAGAATTATCTCATGACAAGCATCTACTCTGACAAGAAGATGTAACTATGCTTTTACATTGGTTGCTGACTTTCCAAACTCCTTGAATTGTACACTGTCCTCATTTGTTTACTTATTTATTTTAGTACACTTTCAGGCTACCCAAATAACTGCAGTTCTCTGGATGGTACAACTGAAACCATAAAATTTCAAACAATGATTAAAAAGAGTACATAATAAAACCAGTAGCAGGCAATAAAAACAATGAAGCACTTACAACCAAAGTAAAACTAAGAACATAATAAGCACTAAAACAATTGCTCAGTTAACAGCATTTCTTGGGAGCCACTTCATAGGAATGGATACATATCTCAGTTTTGCTGTCTCCTACTTTTGAATTGTTTTATCCCCAATTTCTTTCTGTCCTGTTTAGGAGAAAAACCAAAATTTTGATGTGTTCTTATCAGAAAACAACAAATTTATCATACAACTGTGCCCATCAAATATAATAGGAGCAGCTATTCCATGAGAAGATTACATTGTGCCTGCTGATGGTGTATGTGTTAAAAATGAGAGGCAGGCCACAGCAAAGAAGTGGTAACCACAATTAAGCACCACAAACACAAAGATGCACAACTTTGTCAGAGGGTTTTACACAGATGTTGGATACCTACCTCTTAGGAGTTCTTTAATGGTGGATTCCTGTACTGGCAAAAAGTTAGATTAAATGGCCCTGGGGTCCTTTCCAACTCTATGATTCTATTGATTCTGTACTTAAAGGCCTCTACCTGGGTGGATGAATGTATTGATTCTGCTTTCTCTTTAATCTAATGTTCTTTCTGTCTCCATCAGAGCTTTGGAAATTTACTTTTTGAGCTATACCTCCCAGGGGGCATTGTGATTGGAGGGTTCTGGGAGTTTCAGTCCAAAAGTAACATTTTCATGCTCAGTATACTTGCTGTGGTCTTTTTTAAAGCAGAGAATTCTTATTAATCAAAACACTAAGCAACTTTCTCACCCACCCCTACTTTTCACAAGACACCTCCCCTCCTGTTACCTTCAAGGATCCAATTTCCAAGGATTCAGAGAAGTGTTTAAAAGTCTGTCATGGGCGTCTATAGCTATGATAGTCTATGCCCAGAACTTCAGTCAAAGTCCACTCAAAAACACTTATATGTAATTGGTATGAAGAAAGAATGGTTATATTAAGGTATACCTTTTTCTCTTTTTTAGAAATTCTACCTTAATATGAGGAATACCTACTATCACAGGTATGTACAAGTTTCTGTGAGCAATGCCGGCTTGACATTTCCTTGTGTAAAATTACAGCTTGAAAAATACACTTTTGTGTTTAGTCTGGATAGGTAGCCTGAGGATGTTCACTTATTCTCAGGTTTGCGACTGTTACTCAGGAATAACCTCAAGACAGTGACAATTAAATTTATATACCTCTTTGATTACTTAGCTTCCTGTAACCAAAAGCAGGAAATGACTGCCTTCAGGCACTGTTCCCCCACAATCAACATATTATATATATGGGATCTTCCTGAAAGTTGGACTGATACACTGCTGTACTTTAATCAAAATTATAGCATGGTAACATTTCACATCCCCAGATCATGACAGCAGTCTTGAAACACATTTTCATAGCCTAGCAATTCTAGAGACTAGGCCAAATATCCTCAGACCAGTTTTATAGGACTTTGCATCTTCCATGAGTGTGTATGTGCACAGGGGGGAAATTGGTGATTTTAAAGGAGGTGTGGATTTGCCTTTAAAGATAAAGTAGCAAAAAGGATTCTCATTTTTTAAATATCAGAAAAAGTAATAGGATTTTCTGCCATTTCAAATAATAATAATAATAATAATAATAATAATAATAATTTTATTTCTTACCTGCTTCTCCTCACAGCACGAGGCAGGTGACAACACAGTTAAGACACAATCATTATATAAACTACACATATTAAGCTGCATAAAATGCACATATAAAGAGATTTATGCAATATTTATATTACAATATGTAGAACAATAATTAAATATAAAATGCATGTTTTAAAATTCATGATTAAAATCTGCCTGGATAGGCAGCTTAGTTACCCTAGGAAGCTGGCTACATTCTTTTTTAAAATGAGGGACAGTGTGCTCCCCTGAAATAATGTTTTGATATGACATGCCATTAGTCCCAAAGGCATGTGGAATAGGAAAAATGGGACCCCACTGAACACTCTTACACTCACCAAATGTCATGATTTGGCAGAACCTATGTTGATTTTAAAATGTCTCAGTTTCAGTCTTCGCCTCTCATTTCCCCCTTACTTAAATTACTGCAAACTGAGTTTAAAGTGCAAATATAGGAGGGATACAGACAGGGAGAAATGAGCGCTGAGACACTTCCCCTTTTGCCCCATATGGAGGCCGCAGCAACCAAATGACATGACCTCCGGGAACCCTAAAAAGAACCTGCTCCCGGCAGGTTCATTTTAGGTAACATGTCGGGCTCCATTGGTGCACTTGCGCACAATGATGATGTCTGCATGTGCTGTGCCATTTGGATGCTGCACCAAGTGCATGTCATCATTGTGGCCCCTGCATGGATGGAGGCAAGCCAAGATGGCATCCGGATGGTGCTGTACAGCTCAGGAGCATGTGGACACTCCACTCTCCTGAGCCCTAAATCCAGCTCCAGGCTGGTGCTTTGCACCAGTCTGTACCATACCATAGTTTGTACTCTATTAATTCACCAGGGAAGAAAAGAGAGGAGAGGACAGAATCATGCCAGGCAAAAGCAGATGCCTGAAGCTTCTTCTAGTTTGCATGTTCTTCCTCATTAATAACTTTGGCCACACTCTGCTGTTGCCTGGCCACATGTGTCCCAATTTTTCTATATGAAAAGTTGTGGTGGGGTATTTATTCTTCTCTCACACACCCTTGCAAACATAAATTCTGTATTAAGTCAAGCTCAGTCTCTTTCTTTCTTTCTTTCTTTCTTTCTTTCTTTCTTTCTTTCTTTCTTTCCCCTCTTTCCCCACAACTGGGACTCAAGGTGGCTCATAACAAGCAAATGAACATGTACAATTAAAACTAGATATGAGGCGCAGATTAAAAAAACAGATAAAAGTTATCATGTTATAACATATTGAAACATACTGATAAAACAAAGTTGAATTAAAATGTAATTTAAAATAAAAGCAAAATGTACAATACTAACTTAAAGACTTCCACAGCAGTCAATCAGCTGTTCCAGCTACTACTTGGAATGGAAAGTCTCAAGTTTCACACCTCCCAATAGATGTCAAAGAAAGGGATGGGTATTTCTCCTTGTAGTGTTGAAATATTAAGGTTTTTTTTTTCTCATGAAGGGTGGAAAACTCACGACAACATTTAAAAATAGTGCATTTTCAAGAAACTCACAGTTTTATTCAGAGTGGTGCAACTTTCTGAAGAACTGCACAGTTGTATGTCTCCAGCCATGACTGTTTTATCTTGCACAACCTTTTCAGAAAGAGATACAAGACATGGAGGGAGTAGATACCAAAAATTAATAAATAAAGCTGTATTGCATACTGGAGTGCTGGGGCTAGTTTTCTAGTCTTGCTTGATAGTTTTGGTCTACAGCCACTTCCCCTTTATCCTCATTTAAGGGATCCGTGAATAATGGATTCTTTGGGTTCTGAGTCTATGCTCCCTTCTTTCTTGACTTGCCTGCCTACTCCAATTCCCCAATTCCTTTTCATCCTTGCTAATTTGCTTCATCCACACCAAGGCTGTTTCTTTCCTGCCAGCCCTTCATCTGCTGCTCTTTCTCCGCTGCCTACCAAGAATCACAATAGGCAGGCAGCTCAAGAAAGAAGGGGAGCTCTGACTCAAAGTCAGAGTGTTCAGGGAGCAAGCGGTGCAAGAAAACAGCTGGGACAAGAGCAGCATAGAGGAGAGCCTTGATGGGGGTGAATCAAATTAGAAGAGGAAAAAAATGATGCAAAATTTCTTGCGGGAGCAGGATTCCTATTTATGGGGGCAATGCCTGGAAATGCCTCCAGATGCTTTTTTTGTGTGTGTATTTTTGTCTTTCAGTCACCTGCCCCACTCATGCCAACTCCATTGATTTCAAAGGGTTTTCTTAGGCCAGGAAATACTCAAAGGTAGTTTTGCCAGATTCTTCCTTTGAAATACAGCCCACAGCAGTTGGTATTAATTGGCTGTCTCCCATCCAATTAATAACCAAGGCTGACCCTGCATATCTTCCAAGATCAGACGAGATCTGGTGCCTTTAGGGTTTTTAGGCCTTTAGGGTATTTATGGTATTTAGTTGCCTCTTTACTTGAATGCAGATCTGTGCAGGCAAACGTTCCCTCTTTCAGGCTTGACCCCATTTGCTGACCTGTCCACCCACTTGGAAGCTCAGACAGACCACACACTAATCCCTTGGCAGACTATCTCAGCTGCAGGCAAGAGAAGAGAAATGCAGAACTTTTTCAACAGACAGAGAAAAATTTCTGTGAAGGGTTGTCTAATTAGAAGCTAGCAAATGATGGTAACAGAGAGTAGAGATCAGGACTGCTGGATGCTGTTTGGGTTTCAGTTTTTGTCCAGTTCCCAGGATCCATGAGAAGAATTAGGAGACTACTGCACACAATTTATCCCATTTTATCCCCAGCAGGATAGATGTGTGTTTAACAGACAATGAAGGATCCTACCGCATTCTTCCATGACCAGGCATATGCAGCCCATATGCAACACAAGCTTATCCCACAGCCTTTCAAGGACAGAATTTTCCTTTTAAACCCCCCATGGTTTAATGCTATGGAATCCTGGGATTTGTAATTTTTGTTGTGGCATGAGAGCTCTCTGACAGAGAAAGCTAAATGTCTCGGGAAACTACAATTCCCAGAATCCCATAACATGGAGGCATGGTAGTTAAAGCAGTGTCAACTGGATTATTTCTGCAGTGCAGATGCTGCCCTAGACAGTCATTATGTGTGACCACATAACACCAATACTAAAGTCACTCCACTGGCTGCCTATTAGTTTTCGGGCACAGTACACCTTGGTTATCACCTTTAAAGTCCTACATGGCTTGGTCTCAACCTATTTAAGGGATCGCCTACTTCCATATAATCCGCCCCGTACTCTCAGGTCCTCTGGGAAGAATTAATCCATTTTATAAAGACCAGATTGACTGTGACCTCCCAGAGGACATTCCCTGCAACCGCTCCCAGCCTGTGGAATGGCCTGCCAGACGAGATCTGTCAAATTACCAACCTAGACAGCTTCAAGAAAGCTGTCAAGACGGATCTCTTCCAGCAGGCCTTCCCATGTAATGGGAACTACTCGGCCATGTAATGACTCCTCCACATCATGACTCTGCCCCCTGTTATTGTTTTAATTTTAATTGTTTTATATATTATATATGTAATTTTGATCCTAATTTTGATCCTAAACTATGGAACGACCTGCCAGAGGAGATCAGTCACATTTCCACTCTGGCAGCTTTCAAGAAAGCACTCAAGATGGATCTCTTCCAGCAGGCCTTTCCAACTTAGTTACCCTCCCCAGATATAGAGATATTTGTCCCCTCATCTGTCTATTTCCCCCCACCAATGTTTCTGCCTATTTTTTGTTTGTTCCATGTCTTTAATGTTTTTAATGTTTTAATATTATTACTGTTTAATTCTGTTTTAGTACTGGGAATTGGGGTGGTGGTGGTAGGTCTAGGGTTTGATTTTTTAACTCTATTGTAATTTGTTGTATTTTATTGTTGTAACCCGCCCGGATTCTTCATGATTGGGCAGGCTAGAAATAAATCTATTATTATTATTATTATTATTAATTTGTTAAATTCTTTTTTAAGGGGGGATACTTTGTATATATTGCTGTATCATTTTTAACACTGTAAGCCACTTTGATTGCTTTAACAAAAAGTGGGGTACAAATAAAAGTTTTATGTTTATTATTTATTTATTATTATTTATCCAAGCACAAACCAAACCCTATCCTCCATAGCTTTAAGAATATTTTTGTAGCCTTATTGAGACCTGTGAGGGAAAGGTTTCCAGTTTATTTTATCAATACATTGACTCCATTGAGAGGTGCATACTTAGTCGTTTAGGTACAGGCTTGGAGAGGCAGGTGGATTTTCAACATAGGGTAACAAAGACTTTTTTGGTGGTAGAGGTTTTATGATTCAGCTTTATGATTCAGTAATACTGAGGTACAATAATTCACAGTAATAAGCAGTGGATCTGACACCAGGTTTGTCTGGACTGAGTTAAATTTAGGCTAAAAAAATTGAGAGAGAGAGAGAGAGAGAGAGAGACTTAAGCAATGTACATTATAATTAACAGCAATTAAAATGCATTGTGTGCAGAGGATGGTCTGGACAAGCTTTAAAGAAGCAGCAATATGACCGCTTTTCTTTATGGGAAATTGGCTAATCCTGCAGCCACTTTCTTCAAGAGAGAGGCAACATTTTCTGTTCAATTGCAGAGTAGGTTGTGGTCTCATCAACGGCATAAATCTTTCTCCATACTGTGCCTCCCATTTCTTAATGTGATGAAATAACGTCTTTGTAGTGTACTCTTTATGAATATCTTCCCAGCCTTGGGCTACAGATAAGATCGCACTGAGTTGGGTAAGTAAAAATGTCAGTTGCTGCTACCCACAGATGGGCCTGTAAGTGCTGCAATCTTATTTGTCAAACTCCAGGATGATGATAAGCCATCAGAAGAGATCTATTCACTCTGAGCTGCCATTGCCACAGTTGCTAGTTAACTTTTTTATTTAAGAAATGAAAACAAAACTCAGCAAGTTTAAATAGCTACTAGCAGTAAAATAGACAAATGTTCAATACCACTCTTCTGTCTTTTCTCCAAGAATGGGAAGATAAAAACTAGAAGGATCGTATGGCAGTAAACTGTCACTACCCCCAAGCTGAGCCTTGCCATTAGGTTTTGTGAAGCAGCTCTCTAAAGGAGCAACTAATGAAGATAGGAAATACGAAGACTCAGTGTTGAAGACCAGAGCTCTACATATCAGATGGCCTGTTTTGCTGCCCTATGTCCACAGGTTCATAGAGTATAACAGGTATTGGTGTCATTGTAAAATTCCTCTATATGCACTATTGGGGAGCTGTCACCTTGTCCTTTGCCTTAAAAAAAAAAAATCTTGTGCCAGCCCTTCAATTTCCCTTTCCTCTAAAAGCAAGAAGGTGAAAGTACCTGTGGGTACCTGAAATGCTAAATATTTATGTAACAAACAGACAAAGAACTTAGAAATCTCTTCCAGCTCTATGATAATATAATTCTATTCTATACATAATTATTTTCCCAATAAGAAGGGTATCTTTGGTGGTATCCACATTGCACTATGATAGCACTTTGATACCACTGTAACTGCCATAGCTTTCTGTTTTAAAAACTAAGATGTACTCCCCTAGAACCTAAAATGGGCAATCATGCAGTTCTCCAGTTCCTTTTGGACTGCAAGTCCCAGCATCCCTAACCAGCATAGATAGTGGTGATGAATGCTGTAACTGCTGTCAACTGCAGGGGCATATGATTGCCAACCCACACCTAAAATAAAACAGAGATGATGGTTGAGTGAACACTCAGAGAGAGTTATGAGTGGGCATCATGCCAGAAAAAGGATCTCTCCTCTGCCAGCTAGCCATCTAACTTCAGAAAGTGGAATTCCTGCAAAAGAATCTTTGAAGATTACCTTATTTCCTAGGGGCAACTTCATGTGAGAGCAGGAAAATCGGCTGTGTTTTCCCCTCTACCCAGAACTAGGAAGATGGTTAGGTTCAGATTTTAATCATCATTAAGAAGATTTTTCTGCCTTTCCTTGCTGGTAAATTTTGGCACATGCTAAAATACATGCAAGTCACTGTGTCATATGGCTATATGCATACACTTTCTTTCCTGCAAGTAATCTACAGTGGCTGCTTATTGTTTTTGTTATTTGTCATCAAGTCAATTGTGAAATATGGCAACCCTAATGAATGAGAGTTTTCCAGGAGCCCCAGTCACCAACAACCCTCCTCAAGTCTTGCAAACTCAGGGCTCTTGCTTCAAGGATTGAATCCTTCTACTCATAATGTCTCCCTATTTTCCTACTGCCTTCCACTTTACCAAGCATTACAATATTTTTGAATGAATTGGATTGTTTCATGATATGTCCTAAATATAACAGCCTCAGTTTAGCTATCTTTGCTTCTGGTGAGAGTTTAAGTTTGACTTGCTGTTAGACCCATTCATTTTTCTTTAGCAGTCCATGGTATCCATAAAACTCTCCATCACCACCATATTTCAAATGTGTTGATTTTCTTCTTTTCAGCTTTCTTCACTATCCAACTTTCACACCCATACATAGAAGTCAGTGACACATGTATTGCTAAATGGGAGGCCATTTTAAAAATAAAAAATAAAATGGGAGGCCAAAAGGGTGCCCATTTGCATTAAATTTTAAATTAAATTTAAAGTTAATGTATGCATATTATACACATATATACATTTTGAAGTAATAAGCCGTGGCCCTTGAGTTTTCAAGACCTGAATAGGGCTGTTAATAACAAGACTTCTTAGAGATTTCTCATTCATAGTGTTGCCATAAATAGATACCAATTTGACTGTGTCTACAAAAGAGAAATACAATGCATCTCATAATACTGTACTGGGAAAGACTTTGGCCTTGTGCCATATATGTCAGCAAGTTCAAGGTTGCTGCTCTGTCTTTATGTCTTTAAATCGCATTGGATAGCTCTTCATATAGAAATACTTCCAGAGGCCAGTCTATGGACAATACTTTCAAATAGACAACTTTCTTCTGCAACATAGCAAGTATATGTATCTGTATGTATGCATTTAGATCATTTCTATGCCAAATTTCTGTTAAGAAACACCAAAACAATTGAAATAACAATCTAAACATAAAAAGATAAAGATAAAAGCAATTCCAGAACAATTTTGTCTTTTAATGGGTGTGCCTTTTGTTTTTAATTGTTATGCTTTTAAAATTATTATACTATGTTTTAAATGAGTGGTTGTTTTAATATGATAGTTTTGAATTGCCAGATTTTAAAATATATTTTGTTCTAACTTTGTTGTACGCTGTCTTGGGTTGTGGGGAAAGTGGGATATAAATAAAATACAAAAAATTTGGTTAAAAATGTAAGTCTTGTCACCTTTTCTAAAGGAAGGAGTGGGGAATCAGTTGTAGTGTAAGGGGAGAAAATTGGGGAGTGGCAGAGCAGAAAGCCCTCTCGCCCCATCTGTAATGGGGCCTTCACAAAGCAACAGTGGCCTCAACATGGCTTCTCTTGCATATCTAACTGGGCAGTTTCATAGGGAGAGTGATGATGCTTTAAAAAGCCAGGTCCTAAGCTGTTTAGATCCATATCAAACCTTCCAACTGTCCCAATTTAAAAGGAACAGTCCCGATTAATCCTCTGCCATCCCACTTTTTTCAGCTGCTTTTAAAAAAATCCAGTTTTTCACTCTCTGTCTTTTCCACTTTTCTCCTTTGTCTACAGCTTACTTGAACTGATGCAGACTGAGTTCAAACTGCAAAGGTAGTTTGTATTCAGTTTCTCTGAAGATGCCAGCCACAGATGCAGGTGAAACATCAGGAATAAACTCTTCTAGAACATGGCCACATTGCCTAAAAAACCCACAAAAAACTATGGATGCTGGTCACGAAAGCCCTCAACTTCATCGTTTGTACTCAATTAACTCAGCAGGGGGCAGAGAAATGAAGGGGTGAAATATCATACCTCCTAGTAGACTTTGTGCATTCTTCCTCATTAATTACTTTTACCTTCTTGACTACATTCTGATGTTGTTTGGCCACATGAATCCCAGTTTTCGTCTGAGAAATATTGGAGCATATGTCATATAGGTTTAAAATATAGCATGTTTCCCCATTCTTGCTTCATGTCTAGAATAAAATAGTCTCCAGACATTTTCTGTATTAAAATAGGAAGCAAGTTTCCATACTAAGTGTAAGGCCTATTACACTTCACCTACCAGGCTAGAAAAAGTTATTGATACAGACATGCTGACAGGGCCTTCTTTGCTACTGTGAGATGGTGCCCAGGGTTGGAACAATGATCCAATCTGCTGTAGAGTAGAATTTGGCACATCAATCTTGACATATGGCTGTTCCTTTTCAGACACATGTTTTTTCCTCTTTCACTCCTCTGATTTATGACAGCTTCTGTTTTGTTATGGTATGTGTCAACAGAGGCTTTTTTAAAGTGGCTTTAACATGTATGGGGAAGCTACAGGGATGCTTTTGCTATCTAGTTTATGTGTTAGGCTGTAAAAAGGAAGTGAAATGTGAAATGACAGCAGAAAATTATTTCTGCAAAATGAGAATGTAAGCTACAGGAGAAGGAGCTTTCCCAGACTTCCTTATAAATAATCCATAGTAGCCCAATATACCCTAACAGAAAATAGGCTAAATTAATTCCTGGTGTTACTCCAGAGGCTCAAGGGAATTTTACCAGACAGCAATAAATTGTAACCTTTAGAAACTGTGACAGGCATACTGACAAAATATAATTCTTCTCTATATTGTTGTCTTGAAAGAGAATGGTTATAACTTTATAGGGTTATATGCTGCCACTCACATCTGTTTAATCATTGTAGTATATCCTTTATGGTCTTATGCAGAATTGTTTGGAGTGTTTCAGAAACATCATAATTGTATCTTCCCTGAGAAACATTCCATTGACTTCAATAGCAAGTCAACAAACTGTCCACAGAAGATTAAGAGATATTGGCATGGATTCTGAATTTTCTTTTAGGGGAATATTTGCTAATTGAAATTTGTCACACAGATGTTCCCACTACCAGGTGACACTCACAGATTTCACTCTTCCTTTTGAAGCCTCTTGTGCCTTCAACATTTGCTCCAGAGGGATGGGTGACCCTTTGAAACATTGGGGAGAGTGCAGGTCTTCATGGGAAATTGGTGGAAGTTATCAGGAGGAGGGAGGTATGCCAATGGGATACCAATGCCATATCTCTGGGAATAGAAAGGCTATTTCCATCCATGGATTAAGATCCAAGCCATAGATACATTTATTTCTAAAATGTTATACCCTTTAACAGATCTTGAAAAAGTCAGTTTTGGGGACTATAGTTGCCATAATCCCACAGCTAGAATGGATACCCTTCAGTGCCAATGAGCAGCTAAAGGAAGGCATGATTGCCACAACCTAAGTTTGAACTTTTAAAGCGTTTCAAGCCTTCTGGGCTGGACCCAGAACACGGGATGGAGGTGGGGATTATTGCATACTAAATCATCGCCTGCCATGAGCCGGGTCCAAGCCGGGTCTGAGCTGTGCTTCACCAGCACAGCACTTTTTCAAAGTCGGAAGTTTGCCAGCTTCAAAAAAGTGCTGGCGGAGTGTGGCTGGGCAGGCAGTAATTAGGCGACAATTCAGTATGCGACAATCCCCGCCTCCATCCTGTGACCTGGCTCCAGCCTGGGAGGCTTGAAACGCTTTTAAAATTCATGCGATAAGCAGTGGTCTGTACGGAACCTTAGAAAAGTGATTCCTTAAAACAAAATTAAACTGTTACAATGTTAAAATAGATTGCTTATTAAAAGAAAAAACACTTAAGATGATATAATACTCCAAGCTGGTCCTTTAAAAACATTTTGTTTTAAAAACCTGACTGCCTGCATAAGAAGTTTTTAACCTGCTGGTGGAAGGACAACAAGGAAAGGGCCATTCTGATCTCCCTAGGAACAGAGTTCCACAGTCCAGGGGAAACCACAGAAAAGTCTCTCTCTCTCATGTCCTCACCAACTGTGCTTGTGATGGAGATGGAACTGAGAGAAGGGCCTCTCCAAAGGCTCTCAGGGCCTGGCCTGGTTCATGATCCCCAGGGGAAAGAGGTTGGTTGGAAAGGCAGGGAGTCAACATTACCAGTAGCAACAGCAAAAACAGTGGTGGCACCAGCCATAGCACCCAGGAGGAAGGAGATGCTGGAGGAGGAAAGGGGAAGGCTCAGGGGTAACAGCAAATCCCTCCAGATGTTGAAAAAAGTTGACTTGGAGGAGGGAAGAATTGTTGAATGTCCATATTGGAAGTGTCCAGATGCATGGTTGACTTGGGAGAGGGGGAAGGGGAGGATGTTCAGGATTTTCTAGTGGAAATTAGAAAAAAAATCACTTCTTATAATCTTGTGGAGAATACATGGATACAATTATGTCTAAATATCTTTTGCAGATGAGACATACTAAAAGTACCAAGCAGCTATTGGGCATCAACCATAGAGTGACACTGGCTGGAGGGTATTTCAAAGATAACAGAAGTCCACCATAACTAATACTTGTTAACAGTGCATAGAGGTAGGCATGGCAACCCCCCTTTTGAAGATATACCAAGAAAATCCTATGATAAAACAATCTAAAATTAAACAAGAGATAAAGTCAGGATGCACCCAACAAACCACTGAAATAGAACAAAGGGCAGGTTGCCTCAGAAAGAAAAGAAAAAGAAATGGAAAGAATCAAGAGAAAATTGATTATACACCAAAACAGGATTTCTTGTTGTTCACAGGTAACTCAAATGTAAAATTAGGAAAGACTATAGGAAAATTTAGACTAGGCTCAGGAAATAAGGCAGGAGACTGATTGGCTGAATTTTGTGAGGACAACAGTTTGTTTATCATGAACAAATGCTTCAAAGCAACCTAAGAAAAGACTACATACATGGACATCACTTGATGGCTAATACAGAAATCAAATAGACTATATAATTGAAAGCAAAGGATTGAAAAGCTCCATGCCATCTACAAAAACAAGACTGGGAGCAGATTGTGGCACAGACCACAAACTACTAATAGTAAAAGTTTGAGTAAGACTAAGACCTAACTCTAAAATGCAACCTGAAGAATGTCTCTGAAGAAAGTGTAAAAATAGATTTGCATTACTAATAGATTGGGAATCAGATGATCTCTGGACTGAAGCTAGGGGGGCATTGTCAGAGAGAAATGAAGAAAGACATTATTCATAACCAAAAAGAAAGGTAAGCCACAATGAAGGACAGAAGAAACTCTTTAAGCAGTTAAGGACAGAAGAGAAGTAAAAGCAAAAGGTGACAGAGACAGAAATAGAACTCTAAATGTAACTGCTCAATAAGCAATGCATAGAGAAAAGAACATCTACTATAACAATGCAGAGAAACAGAAGTTGAAAACATGAAAGGAAGAACTAGAGATCTCTTCAACAAAATCTGAGAAATGAAAGGGAAATTCAAACTTAAGAGTGGGGATGATATATGACCAACAGGGGAACACATTGCATGACCAAGTAGAAATACATCCAAGAACTATATAAAAGAGATCAAAGGATGACAGATTCATTTGAAGAAGAACCATATAAAGACAATTTTCCAATTTTAGAAAGTGAAGTGGAAGCTGCAAGCAGAGCACTGGAGAAAAATAAATCTCCATGAACAGATGGCATACCAATAGAACTGCTTCAGTTTATAGAAACAGAACCTACTCCAGTTCTTATTAAAATCTGTCAATAAATATAGAAACAAAACAACGGCACACAGACTGGAAATGATCAATATTAATTCCAATCCCAAAGAAAGGGGACAAAATAGCTTATAGCAGCTATAGAACTATTGAATTCATTTCCCATGCAAGCAAAGTCATGCTCAAAATAAAAATTCTTACAACAAAGACTTTTACCATGTATGGAAAAAGAAATGCTAATTATCCAAAGTCAGTTCAGAAAAGGAGGAATTATCCCAAATGGCCAAATTAACATGGGTTTTAAAGGATAAGCCAACTAAATATTTTTTGAAAGATTGGAAATCATTTATGGATTTTTTTGAGCAATATGAAATCTAATGTTATAATAATATGCAATTATGGTTTTTAGTAATTTTAGTAGTAATATTTCGCTGGATCTTTAATGGTGGAATAATAATATCTTTATTTATCTTTATTTAGCCCCTGGATTCCACTTGGGGAAGAGGATCCCACTCTCTGTCCCACTGGCCCCACTGGGTGCCAGCCTTCATCATCTCTCATAGTAACAAAATGGTGCCATGCAAAGGCCACTATTGCTTGTTAACACGTTATTATAATGAGTGACTGCCTCTTGAAAGTGCTTTGCCTGATGAAATGTGAACATTTATGCTACAAGTTGCACTTGTAATAACATTTTTACAAAAGAAGCCTATTGCCTTTTGTATGTATTTCCTCTAGTATTAGCAACCTGGTACCTTCCAGTAGTTTTGAATTGCAGCTCTTTTTAGACTGAATGTAATAGTAAAAAATTTATAGGACTCATAGCCTGGAAGTCCTCCAGTTATCTACCCATGGTCTAGGGTTAGGATGTCTGTTTTGCCAGAGTTCACAGAAGAAAACAGGTATATTTTCTCTTGTTGTTGTATGCATATAGATATGGATATGAGAGCCAGCATCATGTAGTGGTTTGAGTGTAGGACTAGGACTCTGGAACTCAGGGTTCAAATCCCCACTCAGCCATGGAAACCCACTGGGTGACTTTGGGCGAGTCACACACTCTCAGGTCCAGAAAACCTCATTATAGGGTTGCCTTAGGGTCACCATAAGTCAAAAACAATTTGAAGGACATATCGAAAATATATGGATGTACATAGTGCCATTTTGACACTTGTAGTATCTGAGGATGAACTTCTTGTGGTACCTGAGTAACTCTAAGCTAGATGTTTTCTATGCTCAACATAGAAAACACCGTGAATTCTCCCATGGTGGTTGTCTTGATGTCGGCATTTCATTTTGTCTTTTAGAAATAGCCATACATAACTTTCAATCTGTTTTCAAAAGACATAAAATATACCACAGATGAGCAGAGTCAGATGGATTCTGCATTCTTTTAGTAGATGAAGGGATACCACATAAAGGTGTTTACCCTCTGAAGCAACCTCAGCCATTATTACCCTATACTTTCTGAGCTAAGTAATAGAATGAAGAGAGAGTATGAGAAAATGTATTCCTTTCATGCCCTTTTCTCAGCCGTGTTGAAAACACAATATGCACTTCTGGTAGAAGAAACAGATCATTTTTGTATGGATGGATAAATCAGGCCCCAAAACCAATCGTGAAAACTAGTGATCTTGTAGATGGAGGAAACACCCTGTAATTTGCTATTGGCACCATAGGACCTGGATTTTAATCTTTATTCAAAGATTTTGTGCATTTAAACCCAAGGATCATCACAAAGAAGTTTAAACCACATGTAAACAAAACAAACAGTAGCGAGATAATTTGCTGCATCCTATGCCATCCACAAATAAAAAAAATTCATCTGCTTTTTTGATTCTTCATTCTCTCGCCCACCTCTTATAAAAAACAGCTCTACTTACTGGTTTAGTATCATAAAGATGCTTGTTTTGATGTTTATGTCTAGGCATAGTGATTGTAAAAAGAACAGGCATGTTAGTTAATTTCTAGAGTGACAGAAAATATATGTGATTCCATAGGAGGGAAAAGAGAACTAAGACAAAACAGTTTAAAAAGACTTGTTCAGATTTCAGAAGACATAATGAGTGTTGCAAGTTTCTTTAAAATGTAAGAATATCATAATTATGAAAGGCTGTTAGCATCCCTTCTCCTTTTTTGCCTAAATGAAAATACGGTCTGAATCCAATTGTTTGTTTCAGGTAGAGTACACTTGGTGAATCAATAGGAATTTAATAAGTCACTACTTGGCTACTGATGAACTGTTTTTTAGAGAACTAATAGGAATGTGGTAAATTCAGTATTAGTGTTTTATTAATTGCTATTGATGTAATCCCGCCTCGATCGTTGGGAAAGGCAGAAATATAAATAAACATTATTATTATTATTATTATTATTATTATTATTATTATTATTATTATTACTACTACTTATATAAGACCCATTGATTCAACATGAGTCTAACATGCCTGGGACTAACAGTCAGATTTAGGTCAAGATATTGGATTGGGATATTAGAACTAGTTCACACAATTTGAACTGTGTATACCACTAGTACACTGTTGTTCTCATTTTCCTTCCTTGACCTGGCTGAGGATTCAAACAATGAAGCAAGATGGTATAAGTAAAACTCATTCAAAACAGCAGATTTCATATAATTCAAAATGGCAGACTCTTTATCACCAGATGACTGATGAAACTGTTAGCACAGTGACCAAATTTTTTTTTTCCATGTGGATCTCCTGGTAGAGATGTGGAAGTAGGCTTGCCATGTCCCGCCTGGGGGCGGGACTTTCCTGGTTTGGGGTGGGTCCGCACGGTCCCGCCCCGGTTTGCCCCCACCCCCGGGATTTCCCCTGCCCCCGGGCTGAGGGGAGGATTCCTTCCCCGCCTGGGTGCCGCCACCGCCGAGGCAAGGCCAGGGCCCAGGCCAGGAGGGAAAGCCTCCCTGAGGGGAGGATTCCCTCCCTGCTTGGGCTCTGCTGCCACCGCCACCGAGGCAAGGCTAGGGACCCAGGCTGGGAGGGAAAGCCTCCCTGAGGGGAGGATTCCCTCCCTGCTTGGGCTCTGCTGCCATCACAGCGAGGCCGAGGCCCAGGCCGGGAGGGAAAGCCTCCCCTCAGCAAGGCTCCTATTCAAATGTAGGACACAAGAAAATGTGTCCTACATTTGAAAATTTTGTCCTACATTCGTCCCGGTTTGGAGGTCCTGACATATGGCAACCCTATGTGGAAGCAATGCATGGTCACTAAGGGTTTGTGTTGATATTTCCTTAGGTGAGATCAACATTAAAGTCATGTTAAGCATGAAGCTTGCTGGGCAGGGATAGATAGAATATTCAAATATATTTGGAAAAAATGGTTTTAAAATGGTTTTGCTGGATGTGAGGATATCCTGATGAGGACCATCCTAGATGGATATAAATATTCTCAATGTAAGACTTATTCTGTGCAAAAATGCACACACACACACACACACACACACACACACACACACACACACACGCATAGAAAGTGGCATTTTCTATGGAGAAACCAAGACCTCAAGCACACAGGCCTGATAAAGCAGGCCATGACTGCTCTGGCACCATTTGCATTGGGATTGTGGGAACCGCACATGCCTGGCCCCAATCTGAGCCACCTTTGGCAACCCTTGTATGGCTTCCCTGAGGTTTGGGGACACACATTGTCTAAATATCAAGCCTCCCAATGGTGCCTGATGGTGGATCTTTTGGCCCATCTGTTTTGGGCCCAAATTACCTTTGCAGAAAGCAGCCCTTTTCTGTGCAGAAAGGATAATTTTGTATGCAGAAAACAACATTCTGCACAGAAAATAGTTTTCTGTATAGAAAACAAATTGCCTGAACAAAACCAGCAATGTTCAGGAAACTTCTTTTCTGTATAGAAAATGCCATTTTCTGCATAAAGAAAATCAACATGTATTCTGCATAGAAAACATCTCCAAGCTGTAAGTAATCTCCAGTTTTACTACTCAGTTTTAAGCTACTCAGTTTTAAACAATCTTTTCACTGCAAAGAGAAACATGGTAAAATTAATTGTTCTTGCCTGTAAGAATTACATTTATAAAGATTTAAATCCCTTTGACACTAGGTAGCATTGATACATCACAGTATCTCAACAAACATAGGCTTGTTGTAAGGTAAAACGATAAGGATATCAGTTTAGCCTTGGGATGAATCAAGAAAAACCAGTCAGAAAATGGACATTTGTCTTTCTATGTTTCTGTTAAACTAGAGCAGATAATGAAACAGACAGCCTTTAGACACTTAGAAAGGAATGCTGTGATCACTGTCAAGATGGGTTTCCCAAAAGCAAGTCATGCCAGACTAATCTTCTCTCTCTCTCTCTCTCTCTCTCTTGGATAGATTTACAAGGTAGGGAGATGAAAAGAATGTTGTCGATATAGTGTATCTTTGGCGCTGTAAGGACGGGTCCTTCCAGATGCAACTTGCCCCTCGCACGTGAGGAGGGCATGAAAATGGCTGCGCCCTGTACATATGGACGCCACCATTTTGACATGATGGCGCCTTGCTGTGTCACAAAGGCACCACAAGAAGAACCCGCTTTTTGTGGGTTCTTTTTGCTCTGTGACGGAGCCATGTGGTTTGTCCGCTGCGGCTCCCTTGTGGATCAAACCAGGGCAGCGGGAGGCCACCCTTTTGGGCAGTCTGTATCCCGCCCTAATTTCAGTAAAGACTTTTACAACATCACTCTGAAATTCTAGCAAAAACGTTAGTAAAAAGTGGGCTAGAAAATGCTACTGTTAGATGGATGTGTAATTAGTTGACTGGCTGAACCCAAAGGGTGTTCAGCAATGGCTCCTCTTAATCCTAGAGAGAAGTGAGTAGTGGCTCTATTCAGGGCCAGTGATATTCAACATTTTTATCAATGACCTAGGTGCGGGACAGACCGCCAAGAAAGGGTGGTTTGCTGGTGCCTGTTTTTGCTCCTCAGGGATGGTGCAGCCCCCAAACAGCATGACGCCACTGCGGAGCAAAAGGAACCTGGAATTTCCAGGTTCTTTGTGCGACGCTGCAGTGATGTCATGAGTGTGCCATTGGCACACTTGTGGTGTAAGCACAGGGCAGTGCCATTACGTGTGCATGGGGCCCCGCCATTGTTATGCTGCCGCCACGTAGTAGGGTTGTGAGGCATGCTGTTGCTCTGCCCAAGGGCAACTCTACTATGTGTCCAGGTCGGTGCAAAGCGCTGGTCTGGATCAGGCCTTAGATGGAACCAAGGGCATGCTTATGAGGGGTATCTTGCAATACCTCAGAAAACAGGATCAGAATTCAAAATGACCTTAACAGATTAGAAAGCTGGCCCAAATCTAACAAAATGAATTTCAACAAGGAGAAATGTAAAGCAACCAGGTCAGACTGCTGCTTGTCCATCTGGATAAGAACTGCTTATGCTAACAGATGGTGGCTTTCTACAGATCTATAAATAACGTGATTGTAGAAGATTGGTGTGTTTCGATGTTGAGCAAGAGACATCAGGCCTGGCTTATTAACTCAATGTGATACTTTTCAAAATGATAAGTTGCTCTGTCAGCATTCTAAGTGTCCTGAGTATAGAAAATCTTCTTCACAGATAAAGTGTCCCACCTTTGCTTCATTTAAGTTTCAGGTTTCAGTAACAGTCCAAATGATGTAGTAATCAACCTCAAAATGTGGCCTAATTCCTACTTACCTGTTAAACCAGGTTCCAAACTGAATCTAAGGCATGGTTCAGTCCCGAACGTGGTTCCCACTATCTTTGCACCGGAACAAGGCTGGTGCCAGAGAGGCCATGGGAGGGACCATATGGAGAGGCCAGGCCACGTGGCGGAGAGACCTGAGGGACAGAGGAGGCAGGCTAGGTCGGTAGGATGAAGGAAGTAAGCCTGAAAGAAGGGCAGGGTTGCAGGGGGGCATGGCCAGGATGGAGAGGCCAGGAAAAAGCCACTGCCAGTAGGAACCAGGGCGTATTCGAATCTGATTCTAATCCGCCTTGTTACCACTTGGACTGAATCGATTTATTTCTAAATAAATTGATTCAACCCAAAAAATACCCTATTTTACCAGCGTCTTTTTGACACAGGTTAAATAGGTAAAAACCATGCCTCTCCCTTTCTGAGTTGCTTCAGCGATTCAATTAAGTGGGAACCATGGTGGTTTAAACCAAATCATTTGGATCATGATCCAGTTTAAACCATAGTGGGAATTAGGCCTGTGTTTTCTTTGAGCTCACTATCAATGAAAATGTTCATGTATGCCTGTTGTTGCTGCTTCTGTTACTGCTGCTGTTGTCATTGTTGTTATTTTTAGACACTCTTAGAGAAGGGCAAAATTAGAATGTAAGAATGATGTTATAACCGTATAAAGCCACATTGCCGAATGGGTGAACATTTTTCCTTACCTTGAGCATCCATTTCCATTAGTCCCTCACTACTTGCCACTAATGGCAGCCATCTGTCTTTGATAGTAGCATTCCAGAATCACTTGGGGTGATTAGTTTAAATTGCATTTTTTTGCTGGCTGCATCAGCAGAACCTGTTATAAATTGACACATTTGAAATTGTGTGTGTGTGTGTGTGTGTGTGTGTGTGTGTGTGTGTGTGTGTTGCAGGATGAATCATCACAACTGATTCTATGCTATGTAACTTCTTGCTTTTTTGGAGGAGTCAGCTCTCATCACAGCTTTGTGTGCCATCTTCAGGTCTATGACGCTGGAAATCCTGTCCCTTATTCACTTTGTTACTACTATCTCATAGGTCATATTTATAGTATGTTCTTACAGTGGACCTATCTGTGGCTGTGATTTTTCTTGCATCAAATACAGTGTAATTTACTTTGGTATTTTGCCATAGTCCATCCTGCCCCCATGTCCTCAAGCAAAGCATCTGTCTGCATCTGTGAAGAACCAGAATGCTCTGTAGCATAGCTAGGAAAAAGCCTTTTACTTCAGTCATTTTGCCTTTCCAGGAAATGCCAAGGATGTAATGTAAACAGTGAATATGGAAACATCTAACCTTTCTCAACCACTGGTAGCAGCTCATATTTTCTGTTGCTAACAAGCAGGGTACTGAAAGCATCCACTCTGTACCCATTTGCCCTGATAATTAGTTTAGCATTATTTGACAAAAAACAACTCATGGCCACATTCCTGATATCTGGATTTTTGTGTGTGTGTGTGTGTGTGTGTGTGTGTGTGTTCAAATCACTTCTGACTTATGGCAACCCTATGGTGAAATTATCATGGGGTTTTCTTGGCAAGTTACTTCAGAGGAGGTTTGCCATTGTCATTCTCTGAACCTGAGAGAGTGTGACTTGCCCAAGGTCACCCAGTGGGTTTACGTGTGTTTACACAGTGTTTAGCACTGTGTCAAATAACAAATTAGTTGTCACTCCAAGGTATATAGAGACAGCCAGCATGGTGTAGTGGTTGAGTGTTGGTCTAGGACACTGGGAGACACATGGAAACCCACTGAATGACCTTGGGCAAGTCACACTCTCTCAGCCTCAGAAGGAGGCAAGGGCAAACCCCCTCTGAATAAATTCTGCCAAGAAACCTCCAGCGTAGGTTTGCCTTAGGGGTCTCATAAGTCAGAAATGACTTGAAGGTACACCACTACCACCACCACTACCACAACAACATAAAGTATATAGATTTACTAATTGCTTTACTATTTAAGTATTGTTTATAATAGTGCACAGGCTACCATGTGATGCTGACTGGTTATAAGAGAGAGAGAGAGAGAACATGTTTAGAGGAAACACTAAGGAGGAACCTATTTGCAGAACTGATGAAATTGTAATTCCAGTTTATAATTGCTGATTTCACAAGAGTGATACATTTATTGGCCAACCAAAAGGCAGAAAATGTATCATCCAAGCTTTCAAAGTGGCATAGGCTTCTTCTTCAGATAAAGATGTTAAAAATCATGCAAAAGCAAAAAAAGGTAAAGATGTTAGAGTTGCAGCCCAGTTTACATTCGGGCTCAAATGTTAATCTTTTGTCCAGTTAAAATGGTACTTAGGGATTTCATTGCCAGCAGAGGCCATTCCTTCTTGGCCATATGAGGACCAGGGACAAAGGAAAACAGAAGATAAGTAATAAAATTTCAACTCCCTTAGAAACAGTAACAATAACTTCACTGAGATTTAATGGTCCCTAGCGACTAGTTTCTTTAGATTTCAGCTACTCATCATGTTCAGGCAAAAAATAAAACAAAAACAAAAATCACTTGGTTAAAAAAAAGTCCCAAGAAAACTATTGGTTTCTTTTAATGAAGCATTCTTTTCTACGAGCCAAAGTAATTTATTAAGACAAAAACAGTTGCATGCCAATTATTGACAAACCATGTTCCTGCACAGCAGAAATGAGGTGAAAATAGGTTGGTCCTATTTTTGGGAACTAGATATTTCTTCACTGGGAAGACAATTGCCATTATAACTGAATATTAAACCCTAACCTTTCATGATATATTAAACCCTAATCCTTGAAACACTGGAATTCTTGGCTCAGAAAAAAGCTCTACAATTGATAAAATGCATTTTTTTCTTTAAAAGCAGAAACACTTAAAAAAAAAAAAAAGCCAAGTATTCAATACAATTAAAAGGAGCCATGACTAAACACTTTAGTATTGAGTAAAAGCCAAGGAATGATTCCTTCCTGGCTTTGACAGCCCTTTATTGAACCAGCCAGTTTAAATCATTTTGAGTTGCTGTGTAATTCAAGAATGATTTGACCAATTTTGAAATATACTTTCTCCTAAGTGGAACGAATGAATTATGCCCAGATGCCCATAAATACAGATAATTTGATTGTGTGACACAAAGCAGCAAGAGACACTTAATAAAAAAATTGGTGGTGTCTTGCAAATGAATAGAGGAGTATTTAATGTCAAGATTTTCCAGTGCAGTGTGCACTGATTATTCATGGAAATTAAGGACTGTGGGCAGAGAGAAGGAGAGAGAAGAAGAGGGAGAGGGGTCATGCATGCATGAGGGGGAAATGAAATCTTACCTAGTAATCTTCATAGTTTTCTGCAGAGTCTCACTATGAATTATTTTAATACTTCTGGCAACATTTCAGCAAGGAGAACAATGAAGTAGGAGTCACTCTTGTTTCATTTCTAGTCATTTTACAGGGACATGCAATTTAACCACAGCCTTGTTTTGTCATTGTTAACTGCTCTCAAGTTGACCTTGATTCATGGTGACCCCATGGAGGAGACATCTCCAAGCCCCCTGTCCTCACCTCCTCTGCTCAGGACCTGCAGACTCAGGCCCATGGCCTCCCTGATTCAGTCCAGCCATCTAACATGTGGTCCTCCTCCCTCTCTACTGCCCTCTACTTTTCCTGGCATCATTGTCATTTCCAATGATTCATGCCTTCTCATGTACAACAGCCTCCATTTAGTCATTCTGGTTTCCAGGGAGAGTTCGGGCTTGATCTGTTCTAACAGGCATTTATTTGTCTTCTTGGCCATCCACAGTATTCTCAACATTCTTCTCCAACACTACATCTGAAATGAATTCATTTTCTTTCTGTCAGCTTTCTTCACTGTCCACAGTTTACTCAGGAGTAAATCTCATTGTGTTCAGTGGGAGCTTATTTCTAAAGGTTGTATTGGTCAGCATCAGTCAGAACTAACTTTTGAAGGGTTCTGCCTCTAGTATTTAACTCCTAAAGGTTTTTTTTTTTAAATAATAATAATAATTTTTTTTTGCAGCATCTTTGAGATTGTGTTAAGGAATTTAAGATTCTGTTAAAGAAATTGTGGCATAATTTATGAAGTGATCATACCCAAAATTTTCAATTTCCATGGGTATTCATACAGTCTGTAAAGGTCCTTCCAGGGCACCAGTTCACTCCATGAATCTGAGGAAGAAGACCAAGTCTACGAAAGCTCATGCCACAACTTCTTCACACAGTTTGTCTCAAGGGTGCCGCATGATTCCTTTGCATGTTGATATTTCAGACTAACTTGGCTATGTTTCTGAATTTTAAAATCTTAACCTTTAGAACTTTTGATTGAGTAGCACAGTATTTACTTCTCCCAGTGTAAATTCCAATGTTGTGAGGGTTAGCGTGAGGATTAGAGTAAGTGTTAGGGAGTAATACCAAAATCTTATAATAAGGGGCATTTCCGGACAGCAATGTCATCCCAATGGGGGGAAAATATTGATTTCCTCTGAATGGTATGAACTTATTGACAACCAGAGGCCAATGTTTTTGCTTTACTGTATCTCTCTTACCCAGAATACTTGGGACCAGAAGTGTTTTAGATTTTGGATTCTTTAAAATTTTGGAATATATATATATATATATATATGCGCAAATATATTAGAGAGGGGGGGAGGGAGAGAGAGAGAGAGAGAGAGATGGGACCCAAATCTAAACATGTAATTCATTTATTTTTGATATACACCTCATAAACATAGTCTGAAGGTAATGTTATGTGTAATATTATTAATAATCGTGTGCATAAAAACAAAACAAAAAGTATCCCATTATGAAAAGGCACCAGATTTGTTGAAATGATCCCTCTATGTGTTTTTGGTTTATAGAAAAACAAAAACTCAAAAATCTGTACATGGGAAGTGTTAGTGCCAAGTCTTGAGTGTACAACACCCTCATTTTGGAAGCCCAGTTGGATGGAGTAGGATAGATGAGGCAAGGAAGTGAAGCAATTTCACACACTTCAGCTAGATTTTCATCCAAATGTTAAACTGGAAAAATTATCTACATTTATGTGAGTTTTCTTTGCATGATGTGAATTATAAGCAAAGTGTTAATCTTTGGGGGCCAATGAGGGCATAATAAAATTCCTTTCAAAATTATTGTAATGCAAGTGGTAACAAAGTTGCTTTGTGTAAAGAGTAACATTTTAAAATTATTTTTAAATGTTATTTTTAAGAAATGACATTTTAGAAGCATTTTGTCAGGAATTTTTCTCATTTTACACTGTTTTATATGCGTGGATTTTATTTTGAATGGTAATAGAAAGTAACAAAAAGTATGATTGGGAATAAGGATAAGATATTACTCTTTAAGCACTATAATGAGTAACAGGAACAAATTGTACTTACTTAATAACTTTCTGACCTCTGGTCTTTCTAGAATAATTTTTCTTCTGACCTGCTGAGGGAAAAGCAAATGTGTCTTTTCTCTCTTCAATACATTGTTACAAGAATAGCAACATCTAACTAAAAAGCCCTGCATGAATGAATGATACACTCCTTATCATCTTAATATGAAACAGTTAAGTGTGATGAGCCCTGTTGTGAACAGACATTTACATTTGCCAAGTTCCCCTCTGTGTTTATTCAGTTTTAAAGGGGGAGTGGAATCCAAGTTCAAAATATGGAATATAGTTATAACTGAAATGTATAATTTTCAATGTGTGCAATTTTTCCATATTCCAGATGTAGCTTTCTAAGTGTGGACAAGATGCTTAAATGATATGAACGCCTCTATTGAACTTAGCCAGAGAAAAATTGTCAGTGGAATGACATATAAATTCAATCAGGCAGCTGAGAGGATAAATTCTATTTGATTGTGCATTAGTTCTTTATAATAGCTTGAAATGTGAAATATTCTTCATGACAATATAATATTGTCATGTCCCGAGGGAACCTAAAAGAAGTACCACCCTCTATACTCTTTCTGCTACTTCTGGCTTTATTAAATGTGTGGGCAGGAAAATAGTGGCAGAAGCAGCTCTTTGGCACTTTCCCTCAAAAGTGTTCCAAAAGAGTAGAGGGTGTCCGTACTTCTTTTAAGTTCTCCTGGGATGGACTCTTGTCTTTTGCCGCTTTACTCAGAGAAGGGGATGGTTCCTTTTTTGATAAGAGTGAATACTGCATCTTGACTTTTGCTTTTACATTCTTTTTGACATGTGTACATTTTCTTAGCCTTGCCTGAGCCCAGTTGTCTCCCCCATACATCACACAGCCACCATTTACTATAGTGCCCTACTCATGCATGAAGTCTTTAGGGTGAGCACAAACAGTTATGCCTGCTGAAATTGGCAAGTTCTTTGGCATTGTTTTCCTTTGCTTCATCCTTTAGATCTTTTGTTACATGCCCCTATGTTTTATCCACAACTTAGTCCAATAATGGGTTGCCATCTTGACCACACTCTGATGTTATAGGGCCACAGATGCCCCAGTTTTCATTTGTGAAGTATTGGAGGGTATGAGGTAGACTATGGGATATCCCTTCCCTAGATAGGCAAGTCTGGAAAAGTAAAAACAGATGAAGAGCAAAAATTGGTCCTAGCTGTAGTAAATAAATCACTAGCTTTTATTGGTTAGAGAGATTTCATTGTGAATCATGGTAGGGGATGAATATAATTCCCCCTTGCAGACTAAAATAGTAAATGTGTATATGTTTGCTTGAAGTGGCAGATAGCCTTCCCTTTATCCTCAGGTAAACTCTAACTATTCTTGAGCCAGCAGACCTTACAGTATCAAAGTGCTGCTCTAGCTTTTTAAAAACCAGGTTATGCTTCCATCTGTTAGGTGCATGCATGAGCTGCTCCTGTTACAATGGGGATTTTCAGATTACTATCTGCTTCTAAGAATGAAAAAAAAAAACCCCACCAATTTACCTATTAAATGCCGGATAATAATAAAGGCTGGAAAGCTTAATTCATTTAAGTGGTGGATGAAGCTGTTAACTCCCTCTTTCCTGAGAGTAATCTCAACACTGCATTGGGACTGACTAGGATTGCATTCATGCTAAATCCCTGGAAATGTGGAAAACAGTGGAGCTTACCTTTGAAGAGAAGCAACTTAATTCTGTGTACAGTTAACAGTATATGATAGTATTGTTGAATGAATACAGGCAAACATTTAAACCAGAGTTGGGAAACCAGTGATGCTTCAAACTGTATTAAGCATCAGCTCCCATCAGACCTACCCAGTGTAGTCAATAGTCTGACATGATAGGAATTGTAATTCAGTACCATTAAGAAAGGCACTGTTCCTAATAACGGTTGTAATCAATAAGATCAGGAGTAACAGGTGTGGGAGTTGGATCCTTGACTCACTAGCATGGCTTTTCAATTTTTCCTAGGGTTACTGGGGGAAGAAATTCCTCTTCAAGGGTGAAGTTATTTATTTAAAGCTATTTTGCCATCTGTGTATTACAGTATTTTTAATGTTACAGTTTATATTACAGTTGTTTAAAAGGAGAGTGACTATCCTGGAGTACTCTATTTCCCAACATTTAGATAAGGGGTAAGTCACATAAGATGAGTTTCTACCTGATGGGTAACCCTAACTAAACATGACCAAGGACTCAAAAGCTACCATTGGCACATTACAGAGCACCCAAAATGGGCACTCTGCCGGCGCCACCAGTTACTGCGTCCTGGAATCGCAGCAGTCAAACCGCGCAGTTCCCGGATGCACCAAAAAGAAGCTGCAAAAAGCAGCTCCTTTTTGGGCCCTGGAAGTGGTGCCGCAAGTGGCCAATGGTGCACTTGCGATGTAACTTCCATTGCAGGACGTGTGAACGCTATGCGTCCGTGACGTCAAGATGGCAGCGCCCGTATAGAATGGGTGCCGCCATTTTGTACGTCCCCGGGATGTACTAGGGTTAGGGGCATACATAAAGCACACCCTTTCCTAACCCTAGTATGTCCTGGGGACGTACTTTACGCCCGTGCGGAACGGGCCATTGTTACAGTATCTCTGCATGAACATTGTTAGAGTTTGGATCCTAGAACTCAGTGCTTCTAAGGTCTAATTTGCATTGCAGAAATAATGCAGTTTGACACTGTCTTAACTTACATGGCTCAATACTATGGAATGCTGTAATCTGTACTTTGTTGTGGCACCAGATCTCTCTGACAGAGAAGGCTAAATATTTTTAAAAACTACAAATATCAATTTCCATAGGATGGAGCCATGGCACTTAAAGCGGTGTCAAACTGCATTATTTCTGCTGTGCAGGTTAGATTTGACTTATGAATGTCATGTATAAAATCAGGCTATTATTCCTTAAATGACTTTCTTGAACTACAGTACCTTAGACATGTCCAAGCATTGTCACATAAAACATTAAAAGAAGGCAGATTCAAATCCCACATTCACTATGGTAAGCCTTGTTGCCATGCTCTCTGTGAATTCACTGAGCATACCTCTTGTGAAGACACATCCAATTAAAGATGGTGGCAGATTTGGGTGTGCAATACCGGTACCCTGGTGAAATCAAACTCTTTTACCCAAAAAGGCTCTGATGCTGAATATAAAGTTCAAAAAGGGGGAAGTTTAATTTGAAGAACAAAAGTAAAGAGTTTTCTCCTCCCCAGTTCTAGATAACTTGAAATAAAAGACACTTTACAATTTGAGTTTTAGTAATCTTCAGACTCCACAGCTCTGCCTTTCACATTGCACAAGTATGGTATTATGATTCTGCTTCAACTGCCCTGGCTCTGTCCTATGGAATCCTAAGATCTGGAGTTCAGGGGAAGGGCATTTAGGATTCTCAGATGGACCTATACCTTTTGTAGCTGATTTTATGGAACATTCCCACTCTGACTTGATAGCACGGAAAATTGACAATGATTTGGCCTTTTTAGTGATTGGTAGTAATATTGCTGTTGTTTTAGTGACTGTATTTGTAGATAATATTGCATTTTGTATTGTATTGTGGTTTTTATTCTTTGCTGTAATCCCACCTCGATCCGCAGGGCGAGGTAGGACATCATCATCATCATCATCATCATCATCATCATCATCATCATTATTAGGGTTTCACTAAACTACAACTTCTAGGATTCCACAGGAGATAGCTATGACCATTAAAGTGGACTCATAGGGAAATAACTGAGTAATGTGAAAAGGAGCCAGGCCTCTGGTTGGAACATTGATGTTAAAGTCATAACACCCTCCTCACAGGCATTTCAGGAGCTGTTTTCAGTGCTTTTAGATCACAGCATTCTCCTGCTTGGATGCTGGCTTTAATCTCGCTTTATATTATGTTTTTATGTTTGCTGTTGGTTTTATCTTGGTTTCATGATATGCTGTCTCTGTTATCATTTAGATGATATATTTTAAAAATGTTTCACACATTTCCCAGAGAACTTTCATTATCAGGCAATTTGAAAGTATAATCAATCTATAAGCTACCCAGTTGCTGAGATGTATGTAACAGAGAGGAGGCTGCATCCAAGTCTCCTCAACATGAACTGCTGGCTCTGTATGTCTGAACCAAGTCCTAATCAGTATTATGTACTCTGTGTTCTCATGGTCCTTTGCTCTGTTACATCAGACTGTTGGTATTCTTGTTACATTTCCCAGCACGCCAACCATTTTCTTTTTTCTTTCTCCTGCACCTTGTTACCATGATCATCATATTCAAGTTTGGCTATACACTTTTAGATCTGTCAGTCCTATGATACAATGTGACATCGAGTTATTTACAAAAAAATGTCCACAAAAACCATGGCACAATTCAATAGAGAGTGAAAACTCCTGTGCCATGTTGACTCAATGTTGGGTTGGTTAAGATGACCAGGGCTTGATACACACTGCCAGTAAATGGTGTCCTGGCAGTGATTGTAGGGCTCGAGAGCGTGCACCAACCATACTCTCCTGAGCCCTACTACGTGCAGGCGGCTCCATAATTGTGTGGCACTACCCACACAGGGGAGCATGTCTATGACGTGTGGGCGTCTGAACGCCCATACGTCTTTTAGTGGAAGCGGCATCATAAGGGCTGCGTCGCTCTAGGTGGCTTCTTTTTGGCTGCACCATGCAGTTTGGTTGCTCCAGCAACTCTGCCAGTCTGTACTGGCATTCCCCTGCCAGTCTGTACTGTGCCTAGGAAAGGCTGAGAACCCAGTGCACATAGCCAAATACTTTATGATTTAGGGCCCATACAGACAGGCCAAAATAAAGCTGCTTCTAGTCACTTTGGAGGTATGCTGTTTAAATGACACATGCACCTTAAGAGGCCAGAAGCTTCACCAAAGCTGCGCTCTAATCCTTAGGACTGGAGCATAGCTTTGGTGCAGCCTCCGGCCTCTTAGGACGCATGCAGCATTTAAACAGCATATCTCCAAAGTGACCTGAAGCAGCTTTATTTTGGCTTGTCTGTATGGACTAGTTAGTTAATCACTGGAAATAGTAATGGAATTCATCCAGAACTTGTTGAACAGTGTGTGTGTGTGTGTGTGTGTGTGTGTGTGTATTTGTGTGTGTGTATCTGAGTATTAGACCATGATGCCAGTTCAGATGGAATTTGATGAATAGGTCCATTTGGACAGCAAACAAACATGATAATATACGTCTGTATTTTGATGCAACAAGCCACATGTCCTTTTGAGAGAACAAACTTCTAAAAATGACAGTCATCTTAGGGAGCGGCCATAGAGTGTCTGCAAGCCATGCAAAAACTCAATCGGTCAATTTTTGACATCTCCAGGTAGGGCTAAGAATAATTTCATTTTGAATCCTGGAGATCTGCTGTCATTTAGTGTAGACCAGACATCAAACTGCTAACTGGCATATTCTTAAAAGAGGCATTCTCTCTTTTCTACACAAAGAAATAAAACCATGTCTTCTAAGACAATTATTGCTTTGATATAAGCAGGCCTCATTTTATGTGTCTTATTTCAGAATGATTTATTGAGTGACTGCAATGCATTCAGTAAGATGATGGGTTAAAACACATGTTATTGTCATTTTTTTCCCTTTAACTGTTGGTCAGCTCTGGTATAAACAGTAGAGAGAACCATTTTTCTGATGAGAACAGAAAAGAAATGGTGAGTTGGATATAGACTTCCTCATAGCTGACCCATTAAAATCAATGGGATTTAAGTTATTCTTGACTAAGGACATTACCACATGACCTCCATTCTTCCCACAATAATTCTTGTTAAAGAAAACAGAATTATACCTGTTTATGAGCAGCCACTATCATACGTCTTTTCTGTGACTGGGGCTGTTTCTACCATTGTACTCTCTTCCTAAGACCCCCTTAACCTCTATACCCTACTCTGTGTGCCTTTTATTTTTTTTAGATTTATTTTTATTTTAATTTCTTCATGCAGTTCTGGAACTCTGCTACTGTGACTTAAGTTTTCGAAAGAAAGAAAGAAAAGAAATAGAAAATAATCATAATACAAATAGAATTAGCATGCTTAGCAGCAGAGGGACAACAGGGGGAGAAGAGGAAACACTGACACAATATGGCTGCCAATCTCACAAGTGCCCCAGCAGTGATGTTTCACAATTGATGACCAGAGTGTCTATGAGCTCATTGATGGGTTCCTCCTATCAACGAAAAGGGATGCCCTCAGACACAGCAGCTACAGGTTGAAGGTAGCATTGTGTGATAAGTGTAACTGTCTAACTAAAAATAATAATTGTAAGCCACCCTGATAGCATTTAGGGCTGAAGAGCAGGGTATAAATACCATAATAAATAAATAAATAAATAAAGGCTCTTTTTTCCACCTCTAATTGTGGTTTAAAAGCCATGTGCGATAAAGTCCTCATTTCAGTGGGTATTTTCGAAGAATGGCTAAGTCTGGATTCAACCAAAAATTTAATAAGGCACACTTTTTATGCACTTGGCAAGGCAGCTCAGTTTTCAGATCTATATTAATCTTGTCATATGGAAATGCTACGTAGTTCTGTGGAGAAAATTATGACATTATAATGTAAGTGGGGTTTATGTATTCATCTTGACAACAATGATTTGGTGCTTCATAGTGCCAACATTCTCAGCTAAGGTGCAGCATGTTGCCTTAGCATAACAAAACAGAATTTCCCAATAAAAGGCCTTTGAAATCCAAATTGTGCTTACATTTGTTTCTGCTCATGACATGCAAATGCTTGTTTTCTGTGTTGTTTGTCCATGCAAGTAGATGACTCTCAGGCAAAGAGGTGTGGCCAAGACAGGAACCTAAGAGATAATTTACAGGCAATGAATGAGCCAGAAAACATCATGGTCATTCCACTGTTATATCGCTGCCCTTCTAAATAAACAAGAGGTGGGAGGGATTTGTCAGTACTTGGTGAACTCAAAGTTTGCCACCCAGTTCATGCCTGGAAACTGTGGGTGCAGCTACATTGCATCAATAATGCAGTATGACACCACTTTAAGTGTTGTAGCTCCATCCTATGGGATCTTTGTACTTTTCAGTATCAGTGACAACAGTAGTGTGTCTGTTTTCATGAGATCACCAGAAAGAAATCTGGGGCTGTGCAGCCCAAAGAACCTTCAAGCAAAATCAGACAATAGTGTGGCTGTCTTTATGTGCAGAGTTCTTAGGTCTAAAACACACTACAGAAATAATCTCATTATAAGACGCTTTAACTGCCCTGGTTCAGTGCTATGGAATCCTGGGAACTGTAGTTTATTGTGGCACCAGAGCTCTCTGACAGAGAGGCTAATTGTGTCACAAAACTACAGTTCCCATAATTCTGTAGCATTGAGCCAGGGCAGTTAAAGTGGTTTCAAACTGCATTATTTCTGCAGTGTGTTTTGCACCTTATATAGTGGGCCCTTGGTATCTGCTGGGGGTTGATTCCAGGACACCTCGGTAGATACCAAAATTTGTGTATGCTCAGGTAGATACAACAAGGTAGTAAAATGGAATCCCTTATATTAAATTGTAAAATTAAAGTTGGGTTTTTAGAGTTTTAAAAAATATTTTCAAGCCATGAATCTGTGGATTTGGAGAGCCAACTGTACTCAATATTAAATGTCTCACTACCAGAAACAGGAAGGGAACTGACAAACTCAGGTCCTTATCACACCTGATGTTCCAGTCCTCATGCTAAAAGGCCATCTCTGCATGCTGACATTTCTGTTTAGAGGAGTCCACTGGACTTTTACCAAATGTACACTGAACCATTATTTACTTTAGGAACACATAAGACAAAAGAGGAAACACCACCACCTCCCTTGGTAAGCATTTTCTGCAAGCAGCCAATGTCTTTAAAGTGATACTGTTGAGTTAAAATATATGTGCCAGTTTGAAGAAATAGCTAAAGAGTATGCTTCCTCTGCAAAATGTCTGTGCCAGGTTTATGATTTTGCAATTAGGTTTTCTTCATGATACATGATTCCCTCCATAATATTTTTGCTTCTTATTGCATGGAGGATTATAGCAAAACTGAGGTAGCAAGAGTTCTGTATATGCAGCATATGGGTGCAGAAAGAAAACAATGCCATAAACAGAAAAGTGATGTTTTTGCATAATTTCTTTATATTAGCTGTCCTTGCCTTTTTACACAGACTTCTCAATATTAGTTTTACAGTAGTATTAAGGATGTCAACTGATTGACTTGGTTATACAATTGGCTTCCTAGTAACAGTGATGTAGACTCAAGTCAGACTCAAATCACTTTAGTTTCTTGACTTGGACTAACCTCGACAATAAATGATGTACTGATTTGCCTCATGACTTGTATATTTTTAGTAACCAACTTGACAATGTCATTCACTTTGAGCAGCAGGCAAGATAAGGAGATAAGAAAGGTATTTTGATGACTATCTTCAGAAGGGCCAAACAGTTGATGCAGACTCTGATGACTCTTGCTGTGATGATCAGAGGAGGCACTGAAAGATGGGCCTGTTACAGACTGCCAAAATAAAGCTGCTTTGGGTCTCATTGGAGGTATGCTATTTAAATGATGCATGGGTCCTAAGAGTCCGGAGGCCGCGCCAAAGCCACATTCCATTCTTAAGCACTGGAGTGCAGCTTTGGTGCAGCTTCTGGATTCTTAGGATGCATGCATCATTTGAATAGCATACCTCCAAAGAGGCCCGAAGCAGCTTTATTTTGGCAGTCTGTAACAGGCCAAAAATAGTGAAAGAAGCTGTGGAAAGATGTTCACTTTTTGCAGTGCAATGTACCTGCTCACAGGGTTGGCAAGATGATGGATATTTTGAAGAATTTGGGAACTGAGTGCATATAGACTATCCACCTTACTTACCAGATCTTGCTGCATCTGACTATTTCCTGTTTCCAAAAGAGATTTTGAATTACCTAGAGGTGATAGCAGCAATAGAACAATATTTCACTTACTCAGTTTTGTTTTTGTTTTTTTGGAAGAGTTAAAGAAACTTGGGCCCCATTCCAACCCACCTATTTGCGCAGGATGGAACTGGGCAGATTCCCCCTCCCTGAATCCCTCTGGAAGCAAGTGCCCACTAATAATTTACCTGAATCAGAGTAATTTAACCCTGAATGCCACTGCAGCTCTTGTGGAGAGTTCACATTTGCAGAACTGGTTTAAAATGAAGACGCCTTTGCTGTCAATCAAATTCAGTTCCGCTTTCGTCAAGGTGATGTTTCCTACAGCCAGTGGGCAATCGGAAGTGTGCTTTCCCCTCATTTAAAAAAAAAACAGGCAGCAGTATGCGCACATTTTGTCAAATTTAAAAACCTCCAGGTGTGTGTGTATGTTGTGTGTATTTGGGTCACTACAGATTATAGATTTTCCCCTGCCTCAGTTTTCAACCTCAAAATGCAATCTAATGCAATCTCTGCATCCTCCCTCCTTGCGACCCCAGAATGCCTCATACACATACAATAATAATATTAATAATAAATTCCTCACCCCAAATGGCATCTCTGCATCCTTTGCTTTCCTTCAGCCACCCCAGAATTCCTTACAGACACATACAGTAGCAAAAGCTTTCTGTATCCAAACTGAAAGAGAAAAAAACTGTAACATTCGCATTGTAGCATTCACATACAAAAAATAATTTAGAAAAAAAGCCTATTGCAAAGTGCCAAAAGCCTATTGCAAAGTGCTGTGCTGGGAGCAAGGAAATGAAAGGAAAAGTAGCACAAGCAGACACACAATCTATCTATATATGTATCTACCTGTAGCAAAAAGCATGTACATAGTCTATTAAAAATAAAAAATAAAAAGAGAGAGAGAAAGCTGCCTATTGTGAGAGGGAAGCTTGTTCTGTTCTGTGCCCTCCCTCTGACCTAATTCCCTCCACTGAATTTGACCCTTCGTCCTGCTCCTTCCTTCTCCTCCTCCTGCTCTTTTACCCCGATTGCCCTTCATGGCCCCCTTCTTTCCCCTGGCTCCTTCATCCTCCTCCTCCGTCTCTTGCCACCCTTTCTCCAAGGCTCTTTCCTTCTTCTCCTGCTCCTGCTCCGTTACCTCAATTTCCCTTGGCACCCTTTCAAGGCTCCTTCCTCCTCCTGTTGCTCTGTTACCCCCGATCACCCGTTCCATCCTTCCTCCGGCTCCTTCCTCCTCCTTCTGTTTCTCCGTTACCCCTGATCACCCTTTCCATCCTTCCTCTGGCTCCTTCCTCCTCCTCCTCTTGCTCCATTACCCCCGATCACCCTTTTCATCCTTCCTCCAGCTCCTTCCTTCTCCTTCTCCTCCTCCTCCTCCTCCTTCCAATGCTGTCTTCCATGGCACCCTTCTTTTCCCCAGCTCCTTCCTTCTCCTTCTCCGATGAAGGGGAGGAATGTTCTGCCCTCTGCCCTTCCTCTGACCAAAATCCCTCCCCTAAACTTGCCCCGATCATGATCAGGGCCAAGCTCATATTTGCCGGACCTGTTTTTTTTCAAGAGATACAGCTTTTACTCTGCTTTCAAAAGACCCGCGCTAAGGGGCATTTGCCCTTCAGCGGGCGTGCAAGCCTCAGATTCACTTGTGGGAGATTCAAAGCAAATATAAACTTCCCATGGTTAATCAGGGTTCTGATCCAGGGTAAAAGGTAGTCTGAATGGCCCCTTGAGAAACAATGTGCCAAGTTCATTGAACTTCAGGGTGAAAATGCAGAATAGCATGTAATTTTCATGACCTAAATCATTCTCTTTTGTGGATGGGCTGGGAACTTTTCAGCACCCTCTTGCAGCAATAACTCAGAAAAATTTCATTTAAATAATAGCCTCACACACCTTTGGAAACTTGATCACTGTTTTTCAAATGATAAAGCTTCAGTTACTATCTCACTTTTCAAACTAAGCTTGATCTAAAAATACTGAACAGGGAGCTAATTCAATGTATCGCTTTAATACAAGGTGAACTGGTTATATAACATTTCCACAGTAGAACTGAGTACTTTATTAGAGCCAAGGCCAGGCTTCTTTTGATTCCTGCCTGAGCATGACTCACAAGAAATAAGAAATAGAAAGGAAAGTGAAACTATATTAATACAATGTAAAAAAAAATGACCAAAATAAGAAACATCACCACATTTCTAAATCCAATAATATCCAAACAATGATACCTTTATTGGGCCAACCAAAATGAACAATTATATGTTGCAAGCTTTTGAAGTCACACTGGCTTCTCCATCAGGCAAATTGGCGAAAGACATTAAAGATGTTAGTCATAGGCCTGCGTTTTCTCTTTCTGGTCTTAGTTTAGATAATAGGGAAGGCTATCTGCAGACTGGCACCTCCCCCTTTGGCCATGTGGTCACTGGTGGATTTTCAAAGTCAAGGAAATTTAATGTGCATTTGTATTAAATTTGCATTTGCATTGCTATATGGCCAATACGGCTACCCCTAAATTTCTAAATGTCAGCAACAGATTTCTTCACAGTATAAATCAGGCAACCCACAGGGGTCCCTATTTTTATTTTATACTTTTAATATATATATATATATATGTGTGTGTGTGTGTGTGTGTGTGTGTGTATATATATATATATATATGCACTCCTCAATCTCCCTTTCATTGTTTCTGTTCCCCCAATTTTCATTTGCCACATCTGGGGAGTGTCCAGGAGTGTCGAGTTTGGAATAACTGCTCTCCAAAGCCCCTTAGATTCTCAAGTGCACAGATAACATTGTTCTTGTTTGTATTATGCAAGAGGAGGTACGCTTGAAAAGGCATCCCCAAATTTATCTTCTATTGTCCTGAATAGAGTAGTCCCATTGAGTCAGTGGAATTGATCTATGGCTTGACTTACTATTCTGTAATTGACTTACTCCAATTAGGAATAATCACCAGGATCCCAGCCATTGTTATTTCTCCTTACTATTTTTCTTACATAAACTGTCCCTCCCCAGCCACTTCTAGTTGTGATTTTTTGAGTAACTGTGGCATTCTCAGGACTCCTGTGGCCCATGATGATTCCCAGTGTTCCCAGTGTGTATATGTATACTGAAAATGTGTTTCTGGACTACCAGAATATATCCACCCCTGATTTATGGGGTGAGGGAAGTACACCCTTGAAAGAAGGTGCTGGTGAATTCTTTCCTACCATGCCATAAGCGGATTTGGGGACATGGATGTGTTAGGTATGGTCCACAGTGGCTTCTTCAATATTGTCAGTTGTTATATTTTAATTGTGACTGTAATTTTATACAATTCTCATGCAAATGGATGTAAAGAATCAGTTTGCACATTCATTTTTGCTGCTGATTTCTGCTACGTGTGATTATCCTTAAGAATGTGTGTGCCTGTGATAGCATGAAGAAAATGCCATATGAATTTGCAGTATGCATACTGAATTCCAGAAGATACTCACATCAAAGTGAAATCAAGACTGTGCCGGGGGTAGGCATAGCTGAACATCTGTCAAAGCCTAGAAATTAGCAGGAGGCCAGCAGCTGACCTTGGCTGATCTCCTTTGCGGACAGAGCAAGAACAGTGAAAATTGTTCTGCTTTCTGTAGGGAAAATAGTAAGGACAAAGAAAATTATACCAGATAAGTGTTTCTCTAAACTTTCACATTTTTCTTACAGCTTTTGTCTCTGTTCCAAAAGTCATCTTCCAATTTTTCTGCTTATGTCAATATATAACGTAACATATTTTAAAGATTTTATGTGTTTGAAAATGTATCTGTAAGTTATTTGGAACAGAAGTGGTTTCCTATTAAGAACCTGAATTTCACTCGAGATTCATGATGGACAAATCTCTATTAAATTTATACCACGGATGTCCTTGACAATGAAATGTTATGATATATTTTTAGGGAGATTATTTTAATAAAGAGGTGGGAAGTTCAGTTGTGTGTCCTTCTCTGAATGTCTGCTGTCAGAAAGGCCTTTTATTTTTAAAATCATCTCCTTTTTATTCTGATTCTTTTCAAGATCTAATTACACTGCAGAAATTGTGCAGTTTGACACTGCTTTGACTGTTATGGCTCAATGCTACAGTATTCTAGGATTTGTAGTTTTGTGAGATATCTGTCAGAGAGCACTGGTACCAAACTACAAATCTCAGGATTCCATAGGATGGAGCCATGCCAGTTAGTGGTGTCAAACTGCAATATTTCTGCAGTGCAGATTAGATCCTTGCCATTCTTACAAAACAAGGTAAACAACTGTGGAATATCAAAATAAAAGCCAAATTACCTGATTATTCACTGCTGAACATTTAACATACTGTCTTCTAAGCTGCTTTCCTGAACTGTAAACTTCCTGGGTCCTTCCAGTTAATGCCATGCTCCCATTTCATCCCCCTTTAAACATCTTATAGCAACCTTTTCTGCTGACTCTTAAAGAGCAGCATTGGTTGTCATGTGGAAGCATCAAAACAAGAAGGATGTGTGACACTTCCCCTTTACCTCCTCCTGAGGAAAACTGAAAGAAGTCAGGCACGTCTACCCAGAGAACTACCGAGCTACAATCTTTGCATTATCTCTGTTGCTATTTGAAGTTCACCCCAGCAATCCATGCACAGAGACAAGCATGAAACAGTTGTGAAATCCATTGTACCATATGGCGCATGTGTGTAAGATGAGAACAAAACACCTTCATTGTCATTTCCTTAATGATGATGTCATGCAATCACGTATGCATAGGCTTGATGTGCAAATGCAGCCAAGCATCCCAAGGGTTGTGTGCAATTCTTTACATTATTTCTATTTGACCTTTCCACTTGCCTGCAACTTTCAAACATCTTCTCTTACCCTTTGGCAGCCTCCTATTTTATTTTATTTGTTAAAACAATTGATTAACAGGTACCTATACTGAACAGCAAATGACCTAACGAAACATGCTACATATGCCGAAGTTCACTGCTGTTCAGTGAACTCTTTCTGTCCGCAGGCCATGCCCCAAGGAAACTTTGTTTGGTGAGGTTGTCAACGTAATGAATGACTCATTTCAAACTTACTAACAGGGTGTGCTTGCTGAGCCCCAGAGGACACCACCAAGATCCTGTGTGGAAGCCCTGTGTTTGGATATCCTAACAACGTAATGCTGCTGTCAAAGAGCAAATGAAGCCTGTTTGGGGCTTATCAGAAGGCAAATTGCTGCTCCAGTTCTGCCTATTTAAAAAGGGTGTTCCCCAGATTAGAGAAAGCTCCAAGAGGTTATTGCTGCTTTTGATTACAGATGTCTGGAGATAGGGATTGGCTCAGCTTCCAGAACCTACAATAATAGGAACATTGTCACTTGTGTTATGCATGCTGCCTGGAGAGCCTTCCCAGAATTAGAGCTAATGAATTCTCAAGAGCTTCTCCTTTTCCTCTGTAAAGATTAGCCTGTAGTACTATTGGCAAAAGGCAATGTGCTGCTGCTTTTCCTGTTAGATATAGTACATACTTTTTTGAAATGCTTGCAAATCTAGCTGGAGAAGAACACTCCAGAGGGTCAGACTTCTTCAGAACTGCTCCAAATAGGACACTAGGGGACATTATATAAATAAAGTGCATGCCAATGGAAAGCTCCTCTGAAGAAATCTTGCAAACCTCACAATAGGTTTGCTTTAGGGTCACCATAAGTTGGAAACAACTTGAAGGCACACAACAGCAACTGCAAGGCTTCCTAAAGAAGGGGGGGAATGAGTTAAGAAATCAAAATTTTAATGATGTGAAAAGAGGTGGCAAGGGTGGCATCAGTGCTGCAGAATTAATGCAGTTTGGCACTGCTTTAACTGCCATGACTCAATGCTATGGAGTTCTGGGATTTGTAGTTTTGTGAGATATTTAACCTTTTCTGTCAGAGAGCTCTGGTGCCACAAATACCAGGATTCCATAGGATGGAGCCATGTCAAAGTAGTGTCAAACTGCATTAATTCTGCAGTGTGGCAACAGCCTAGGACTACAGATGGTATACAGTTCTTAGTCTAAAGGATCATCCTTTACACAGTCTAAAGGATTGTCACAGGAGATTATTACACTGTGCCCTTTTCCACCTTTCTCTCCTGGCCTAGGCTTGGGAGGAAAACTTTTAAGAACAGATTTTATAACATGCCTCCATGCCCAGGTTGGAGGCATCCCGTATCTGACCATGGCATCCCATACCCGGACCGGACGTATTCCACACTTTTTTTTTTTTTGAAAAAAAAGGGATTTCCCCATTCTTTGCAAAGTATGGGAGAAGTACGGATTGGGTACAGGATGCCATGATCAGGCATGGGATGCCTCTTGCCTAGGCATAAAAGTGTGTGATAAAATCTGTACTTAAAAGTTTTCATCTTGTGGCTAGGTTGGGAGGGAAGGATGGAAAAGGGCAATGTGACGATCTCCTGTGTCAAAAGAACTGGTTTGCCCAGTTTAAAGAGAAAGAAGGAGAGGAGGAGGGGCTGAAGTTCTACATCAACAGTTAGTACTTGGTGATGCATAAATTGCCACCTTATAGCAGGCCCAAGAATTGTGGAAAAGGCAAAGATCTTATTGAAGGAGAATTAAAAGAGAGACAGCATGGTGTACGTAGTGGTTTGAGCATTGGACTACAACTCTAGAGACCAAATTTCAAATCCCCACTTGGCCATGGAAACCTAAGGATGATGTTGGACAAATCACACTCGGACAGCTTCAGAGAAAGGCAAGGAGAAACCCCCTCTGAACATATTCTGCTTAAAAAAAATATTATATGGTCACCTTAGGGTCACCATATGTCGAAACAACATGAAGGCACACAACATAAATAAAAACTACTTTGCACCAGCACTTACTCTGCTACAATCCAGGTCTATATTGTGGATATAACAAGGAGATAAAGAATTCTCATCAGTTTTCTCATCCTTGATTGAGAGGATGGTGAACTACTATATGGGCTTCTCACATTTTAAAAAAGTCATTTGTGCATGGTTGAATAAAAGATAGTCAGAGTATAAAATGGGGGGGGGGTTGCTGACAAATTTTTGACAAAAAAAGGGCTTAGATGTGAAAAATCATTGTAACACTTGTAATCTGACCCACCAAGGAGAAAACCCTGAAATGTATTAATGCTTGCATGTAAAAATGAAATAAGTGCAGGTTGACACCCTGCCCCCAGTGCATCATAGAATCATAGAATCATAGAGTTGGAAGAGAACGCAAGGACCATCCAGTCCAACCTCCTGCCATGCAGGAAATCCCAAACAAAGCATCCCCGACAGATGGTCATCCAGCCTCTGCTTGAAGACTTCCAAAGAAGGAGATTCCACCACACTCTGAGGGAGTGTGTTCCACTTTTGAAAAGCCCTTATTGTCAGGATGTTCCTCCTAATGTTGAGGTGGAATTTCTTTTCCTGTAGCTTGCATCCATTGTTCTGGGTCCTAGTCTCTGGAGCAGCATCCGCACTGCAGAAATAACCTGGTTTGAGACTGCTTCAACTGACTGTGGTCATTTGAATGTTAGTCATTATTTCTGCAGCGAGGATGTAGCCATAGTTAGCATGAAGAAGCTGCTTCGTACTTCTTCAACATCCAAAAACAAAATGTAACCTCAGAAAGGGTAGGGTGGTTGTAAAGGTCAAGTTTTTGTGCTATGGGTATATTTGTATGGACATCCATCCATCCGAATGAAACACCTTCCACCATCTGCACCAGGGACATAGCCAAGGGGGGAGGGGGTTCTTGGGGCCCGGACCCCCCCTTCCATTAGAAAAATGAATGGTGTGTGCTGCTGCGCCACCGCACCCAAGCCCCATTATAATGGTAGCACTTAGTCTGCCCCCCCCCTTCCTAAAATCCTAGCTACGTCCCTGTCTACACCAGAGCTTGGGCATTATGCATTAGCAGCAGTATTATCTGAAGTGCTTTGCTCTTGGTGTAACATTAATAGAGTGTGTGTTTGTGCATACAGGCAAAATCATGAAGTAGTAACACTGTTAATGTTTTCATTCACTAAGTAATGTTGATTTATATTTTTTCTCCTTATTGAGGCAGAGGAGGGTGCTTTGGAGGCATTTTGATGGGATGATTTTTTAAAGTATATATATATATATATATATATATACTCTTCAGATTTTTTAAAAAAGAAGTCGTAGTAATGAAAATAATGACTAACATGAGTAATATGATGAATTACTATTTTCTTTGTACGGGTAATCATAGGAAGCTGCTTTAGAATGAAACTCTGCTTTCATCCTAAATGGTGTAGTTCCAGACAGCAAACTGTTGCATAATATGTGGGAGAATAAAAACTATGTCGTTGTTGTTTTGTGGAACTGAATACCATGTAAAAAATAAGATAATTATCAGTTATACAATTCTTATAGCTCAGCTTTTCCAGATTTCTGTTCCGAGTACTGATCATGTAAGAATTTGTTAACAGGGTATGCAGATAAATGCTCTCAAAGAATTGCTTTCTGTTGTGTTTTGTTTTGTTATTCTTGGGAAAATGTAACCTCTACCCCCCACCTGCATCTCAGCTGAATGCTGCTGGTTTTCATAGACCATGTTTGATGGTATCTGGGGGATCATTTAGGAGGAACCTACATAAAACTTCCTCCAAACCTGTCTGTGGAATTGAATGAACATGGGAGCAGTTTTTATTTATTTTAAAATTTCAGTAAGCCCTTTCCATTAAATACTTTTCTGATTGAACTTTAAAGTGACTTTCCCCAACCTCGTGCCCTTTAGATGTTTTGGATTAGAACTCCAGTCATCACCGATTATTCTTTGTGCTTCTTGAGGATGATTGGAGTTGTTATCTACAATATTTGAAGAGCACTGGGTTCAGAAAAGCTGCTTTAAAGCATAGCAGTGACTGAACAAAGATATAAAAACCTAGGTGTTAGAGATTTTACTGCTGTCTCCTTCAAACATTCTGGGAACTTTTAATGTTTTCCTACTTTATGGATAGTTTTTTATTCTCCATTCTCTAAGTTCCTATTCATATCATCAACTGAATCCTGTGTGTAATAGATCTGTTTCCCACATCTGGATGTACTATTTGATGGACCATCTTCTAAGGGGATTATCAGATGAGGGATGTCCCGTCATGTTCCCGTGATCGTAGGAAGGACTTTCAGATGGGATTTGCACTTATCCCATCTGGGAAGTGTGAATGACGGTGATCATGCAAAAGACTTTCAATGAACTTGTGCAGATCTCGTCATTATACCAACATTAACCTGTCATTAAAGCGACATTGGCAGGTATTTTGCATTAACGGAAGTTGGTGTTAATGCAATGCTGCTTTAATGACAAGTTAATGGTTGGATCGGCGCTATGATTTGAAAGCCTTTTGTGCCATCACAGTCATGGATGGGTTAAACACAGGATAAGGATGGGGGTATGATCCCGTTCCCATGTGAAAATCTCCTATATTGCTGGAAAGGCATCTACAGGTTCCTGTAATGGGCGAAACTTCACAGTATATGATACACATGAAATGTGTGCAGCTGTTTTATCAAGGTTAAAGAGTTGCACAATAGGGAGGGGAATACTGATAGACTGGAAAGTGAGGTGGTCACCTCAGGTAGTGGATTCTGGGAACTAGCAACAAGATGTCAAGGGGATGCCTCCTATGATAGCTTGGGCATTCAGAGGTGGTGCAGGTTGCTTTCCCATTGCCAGTGTTGATGAAAGGTACAATAGCCTCACCAGCTAGCTTTTGTGCATAGAAGGGAAGGAGATAGTATCTTGTTCTGGAGCCAAGATGGAAAGCAGGAAATGTCAAACACTGTGGTCTTGAGTAAAGATAAATAGCCCAGAGAAATTTCAAACATCTCAGAAGGTAAGCTAGCTTTGAAACAATTCCTCTTCAACTGTGTGCCCTGTTGAGTCTTGAGGAAGTGCAGTTTCACAGGCTTCGCTACATTCCCAGAATTTCTTTAACAAACTCTGGAGACTCACAGCATTTTATATTGACTGAATTTATTCACAAATATACTGTTTGAGAATTGGTGAAGGGAAACAGCATTTACATCTCAAACCATGCCCAGTGCAATCTTTGAGAGCTCCATTCTGCTGTCGCCACCCTTCAGAACTGCCAGCTTAGCTTGCTTTAGTCCCCCTGGCCAGGCAGACAGCAAAAGAAGATGCTGTCTTCCAGCCTTTTTGGTTCTTCCACAAAGGAAATTGCTGACAACCACTTAACTCTCAGGAGGTATGGCCTGGCAAAATGTGACCAAGCCAATTTTTCTCTTAAGCAGTTCCTGGAGCTTTTAGAGTCAGAGTCACTGAGTCAAAGGGATTGGTCACATCTTTCAGACTCCAGACCCCCTTTAGAGGAGACCACCCCTTTAGAGGAACCATACAGGTTGGTAGGACAGTGAATTGGAGACTTCTCTCTCTGGGAAATGTCCTTTGCAGAGAGAGTTATTTCTACCCCCTTTTATTGTGTGCCTTCAACTCCCATGAAGTGTGTGTGTGTGTGTGTGTGTGTGTGTGTGTGTATATATATATATATATATGCAAGCTTTAATGAGAAGAAGTTTGCCTTCCTCTAAGGTCACCCAGTTGTTTTCCATGGCTGAGCAGGGATTCGAACACTGGTCTCCTAGGCTACTGCCACACTGCAGAATTAATGCAGTGTTTTAAGACCATTTTAACTGCTATGGAATGCTGGAATTTATATTTTGTTGTGGCACCAGAGTTCTCTGACAGAAAAGGTTAAATATCTTGCAAAACTACAAACCCCAGAATTCCTTAACATTGAGCTGTGGCAGTTAGTATGGTGTCAAACTGCATTAATTCTACTGTATAGATGCCTCAAAGTCCTAATCCAACACTCCAACCATTACATCATTCTGACTCTGTACTGCACTGTACTCTTTGCAGCTGTTCCCCACCACCATCAAATGATTGACAAAAGATTTTTAATCTAGAAACAGAACTTGGAAATGTTATAACTCCAGCTGGAATGGCCATTGCTGGGAAATTTGGGAGACATGATTCAAAACATCACATTTCCATGTTTTAATTAGAAAATGTTTAATTCTGAACTTCTCTGTGTGACTTGTTTTATTCTTGTGTTATTCATACTTTGTGGTATTGCTTTTCTTTTTGCAGATACTTTACAGTGAAGGATCTTGAGTAAAGATTCTTTGGGAAAAGAACTGTTAAATATTTTGTTTTATTGTAAAATAAACAATACATTCCAAACAGTGAGAGAATGTGATATGATCAGGGATGGGATGTGCAGTATAACAGAATGGCAGACTATTAAAATAAAGGCCTTGAGGCCCTTTCATGTTTAGATGTCTGGAGACTCTGATGGCCTTACTTATCTTAATAAAATGCACACGGACTCCAGTACAATTGCATTATTGGCCTTTCCAGAATGCTTGAGACTTGGGCAGAATTTTAGACTTTTATTGCAAGGGAGAAATGATTTACTCTTAATGCATAGATATGAAATATTTCTAGGATTAGGATTTTACTAAAACAGTGAATAAAAATTAAATTTTGTTTGTGTGGCTAAGATAAATAATAATGCATTTTCCAATTTAAATGCTGTGACTCTGTCTGTCTTTCTGTCTGTCTCCAAACATGTTCAAAACATGCTCAATTTTCAGAGAGAGAGAGAGAGAGAGAGAGAGAGAGAGAGAGAGAGAGAGAGCCTGACTGACTTCTGGATACTAAGTGTTCCTTAAATCAGGAAATTATTTTCTAAGGATTAGATTTATGAATACATGCTCTTATTTTGGCCATTTCAAGAAGTTTTCACATTAGCTTGTTCATTTTAAAGTTTTGGATAAAGTGGTATGAAACAAAATAGCATCACTGTTCTGTACTTTTTAAAGTGTTGATGGAAATGAGTATTTGTTTCAGCCAGGAATTAAAAGATACAGAAACAGAGCAAAGGCATGCAACTTGAAAATCTCATATTACTTCCCTTCATATCCCTTGAACACCGCACTGGATATATTCTTAGCTTTTGTAACAGAGACTTATATAAACCAGCCCCTTCAAATGGCTGGCATTGAAATGTAGCTACAGCACCACAGTGGTTGTGCAGTTGCCAGACTGCTCTGCCACATTAAATGTCTACAGTCTAGCCAGATGTCCATTGTTTGACATCTGAAACAGCCAGTTTTGGAGTATATTCTAAATCAGTTTTCCATCAGTTGAATTGCAAGGAATGAATTAGTGCCTAGTTAGATGATTTGTGGACGTCCCAGGATAGCCCAGGTCCTAACCTGGGTCGGTCCACAGAACAGCATGGGGATGGCCAGGTGCTTACATGGAGCTGCTATTGCTGTATGCTCCTTACCTCACTCTGTCATTTCAGCTACTGAGAAGACCCTCATTGCCCCATCTGATATGGAAATAGGATGCCTAGCTGGGTCTTCAGCAGAGAGGAATGTGCAGGGCAGTCTGGTCTGCTGGAGTTTGTCATGGAGAACCCATGAAGCTCCATAGCAAACAGTGGGTTATTTTGACTCATAGTAAAGCCCCTTTGACCCAGAATTGGGCCCAGCCAGGGGCTAATGACCTTCATCATCCAAACAGGACAATGCAAGGCTGGGGGGGAACACAGGCCTTTTGACCCATGTGGATAGCCTCTGTGTTAACATGCTCGTAAGAGCACTTTTTAAAGAATGAGGGATTGATATTTGGTAAATTATTTTTCATGGTAGCTTTTTCTCCTCTTGTTGGAATAACCTTCTAGGTATAAAGGTATCCAAATAGAGGAGACAAACATTGATGCTCTTGATAGTCTGACCTCCATGTTCTATTCATGATTAGATTGAAGCAAGAGGCTGCCAGATGAGTTATCAAGTTGTTAGAGAATAGTAGGTCTTGCTGGCAAATGACTTATAGCCTTGACTCAGTGAAGTGTCTGGAGTGTTCTTAGCTAATAGGTTTTCCATGGCTCCTTGCATGTAATTTAGGAGTATGTTTGTAAAATGACAACTCTGGCTTGGGAAACGTGGTGACCCAGCAAAATATGCATATATAAAAAAGAATGCTCACTTTGGTGTTTATCACATGGAGGTTTTTGCAGCTCAGATCTGGGATGACTCCTGATTCAGCTATGCGAATTCATGTTATAACGTGAATGTTTTATCACACCTGGTTGCCCTTCCATTGCCCTTCTGAATCAAGGAGGAATCGAATCCAAAGCAAGTCACGTGATACAGATTCACGCAAAGTGGAGTGAGTGCAAATGGTATTACCACACCGGTGCATATCATGGGGCTTCAACGATTCGAATCGGCAACCTTGTGCATGCTCAGTGGGGAGTCTAAACGCATCGTGACCTTGCATGTTTCTGGGGTGAAAAAGAGCACAAGTTCTTGTTCCCTGTTTCACATAATTGCATGATTGCATGAATATTTGCCTCGTGAATATTTCTGTATCTTCTTCCTCCCCCTTTTTTATTTTCCCTTCCATTTCAGCGATTTCAACACACACATAGATAGATAGATATACATACATATCTGTATATTCACATTCATGCACACGCACACACACACACGCGCACGCACGCATGCATGCACGCGCGCGCACACACACACACACATATATTCCAAAAAAAATGAGTTGCCCTGAAAGTGAAAGGACTACCAAAAGGAAAGGGGGGAAATTGCAGCACCGCATCATGGGAAATTTGCAACCCAGGGGGCTTGCGGTGGTGTACCAAAGCAGAAGCAAAGTTGCATTCCACACCAGACCAATTTGGAGTGAAATTGAAATGAGCTTGGAAGTGAATTCTGTGAATTTGCTTGTTACCGATTTCGCCAAAATGAGAGGTCACTTTGGAAACACTGTGGAAACCCCACAGAAGGAGCCCCCATAGAAAGGAATCACGTGTAATAACACATCATGTTATCACATGAATTCACATCATTGGACCTGCAGTCACATTGGATCTGAGCTGCAAAAAGCTGCAAAAACCTTGTGTGATGAACACCATAGTCTTGTGGATGAACTGAAGGTGAGGTAAGGACAGAAGAGAAAGAACGAAAATGTCATTGTTAGAAAAACTGATGTCCATCTTTTCTCAATAAGTTGTCAAGCCTGTTAGAATTTCTAAATTGCACATTGCAGAAGAGGCTAAAGTCACAGGAAGTTCAAAATCATAAATCTTATATATTTAGGCTTTTAAAAGTAGACATTAGGACTGGCTTAGCATTTTACTTCTTTTAATTTTATCTATTTATTTAATTTCACTTGCAAGTGCTTTTTTTTCCCTACAGGAAGCTAAAAGCTGTGAAACATTCCTGTGGTAAGCTAAAATCTGTTTTCTATGGAAGCTTTTTTAACATAATATTGATAGAAAATAAATAAAATTAATTATGCATTCAACAATATCACAAGGTACAGTTTCATAGGATAATACCACCTTACAACTGGGGAGTGGTGTAGGCTATTACCTTCCAGATTTTGGAAAAATATTCCAAGGACAGAATTTCATCCTTGTCTTCTCCCTCAATTGGTAAGTTTTCTGTGTGCTGGGAATTGTACTAATTCTTGTAACTCCATAACGCTTAATTCTTAGAGACTTTGGAGAGAGAAGCAGATCACTTGTTTCCTGAACAATGAATAAAGAAGGCTGAATGGATGCAAATATAACTTAGAATTCTGACATACATCAGAAAGAATAATGTGCAAAGGGATCTTGTAGCAAATTTGAGACTAACTGCTGGCTTTATGAAAAATAAAGGAACGAAACAAGCTGAGATCAGCTGATGTAAATTTTGACATGAAATATAATCTTTGCAGACACTGCTTTGTGGGAACTGGAGTGTTTTCTGATATGTATTGCTTTGACATCATTGTGATGCCCCAAATAAAGAGACCAATACCATACTAAATAGGGCAGTTTTTATGATCTCATAGACTTTTAAAAATGGTTTTGCTGCATAAGAGTAAGAGGTCATACTAGAAATATGAGATCAGGCATTTAAGCAAGGATCTGCCCTAATGTAAGGTTTGTGTGTATGTGTGTGATTGTGCATGTGCGGGATGCAAGTGGGTGAAAGGTGATAAAGTTTTTCTGTTTAGCATAGCACATTCCCCTCATGTGTGTTTTTATCTGCCAAAGTCACTTCTCAGCTAAAAATCATTTGGTGAGAGAACTCTGCTTAGCCTTGAAAGGAAAGAGATCCTTGTGCTATCAGGATAAGACATTGCCTTGACTTTCTCGGTAAGAGACGTTGTCTCTTGTTTCAACTGCTATCATCACAGCAAGTTTGGTCCCAAAAGTTAACCTTTTGAGCCACATGATACCACTGGACTTGAAACGGCTGTTTGAAATGGTTAGTTGTCCTACTGTTGCTAAATTTAAAATAATATGTTATTGTCAGTGTCTACATTCTCTTTGGGTTAGTACAGCTGTTTCCACAGCCCTAACTGTACTAACTTTTGTCAGAATCCTACTGTTGCTAATAAGCAAGTACAGGAGATTGTGTCTGAAATTCATATTGGTTGAATGAAAAGTCAATTTGGGAGGTTGCTCGATTTTCACAATGGTGATTTGAATGTATATATACATAGCAGTGTTGATTCTTTCAATATTGCTTTTGCAAGGTTAGCTTCTATTATGATACCTGCAATGGTTTCATGTTCCCTTGGTTCTGTCAATATGTCTGAAACACTGAAAATACTTATACTGAATTCTGTATATATAATGTCCATGAAAATATGCTGCAGTGGAGCACGTTGGTGTGAAATTAAAATGAACTGAATATTATTGTTGTTATTTTTGCTGTATTTATTTGTATCCCACTTTGCCCCTAACATGGGGATACAAAGCGGCTTACAACTTAAAATAACAATACACTTATAAACATACAAATGTGAACATTAAGATAGAATAAACTATTTGTAGTATTAAAACATGGTATAAAGTTAAAAGAATACAATGCAATTTAAAAAGATAAGAAGCTATTAAAAATAGTTCATTAAAACAATACATTACACCCTAGACTATTCTTTAAAATCTTTCTGTTCTAAAAGCCTACTGGAATAAAAAAAAGGTTTTTGTCTCCAATGGAAGGACAAGGAGGGGGCTGTTTTGGCCTCCCTGGGAAGGAAGTTCCAGAGTATAGGGGCACCACTGAGAAGGTCCTCTTTCATATTCTCCCCACACCAACTGTGCTTGTCATGGTGGTGGGACAGAAAGAAGAGCCTGTCCTAATAATCTTGAGGCCAAAGAGGGCTCATACAGGGATATACAGTCTGTCAAATAGCCTGGACCTAAACCATGGATGGCTTTCTAGGACATAACCAGCACTCTGAATTGTTCCTGAGAACAAACTTTCAGCCAGTGAAGTTGTTTTAACAGGGGCATAGTATGATCTCTGTAACCTGCCCCAGTTAGCAGTCTGGCTTCAGCTCTTTGGACCAGCTGAAGTTTCCAAAGGCAGCCCTAGGTAGAGCACATTAAAGTAGTCCAAATGGGATGCAACTAAGGCATGTATCATCATGGACAGATCCATCATCCCAAAGACCTGGTGCTGTTGGTGCAAAGATTTAAATGTTCAAAAGCATTCCTGGCCAGTCCTGAACCTGGGCCTCCAGGTTCAAAGCTAAGCCCAGGAGAACACCCAAACTGTAAAGCTGTGTCTTCACAGGAAATGTAATTCTGTCCAGCACAGGCTGCATTCCTATTCAATGATCTGCCTTTTGACTGACAGGAACACCTCTTGTCTTGTCTGGATTAGGTTTCAGTTTGTTAGCCCTCATCTAGTCCATTATTATTATTATTATTATTATTATTATTATTATTATTAACCTTTATTTATACAGACACTGGTTTAGGACCAGCCCCAAACTGTCCCTTCTTTTGAAGGCAAAGGTGAGAGGACCTTTCATAAATGCTGGTTCAACACTTCTACATAGACTTTGGAGATTATCACACATGGCCAATTCCATTTCACTCTCACCATTATCGTGCTATTATACCATTATTATTTAATAACAGGACATGAATGATTCAACAATCAATCCTTTCACACAATTGCACAATAATGTGGTGCTAGAGTTTTAACAATGAAAAATTAGCACTTTTACCTTCCACACTTCAGTAGTTTGAAGTGCTAGTCCCCCTTGATGCACATATGTGTGTGTGTGTGTGTGTGTGTACACTCCGATGTGTGTATGATTGAATATATACATGACTGTGTGTATATTATGTGTTTATATCATGGAGATGAATGGATGTATAAATACATAAATATTAAATAATTAAATATTAAATATTTAAATATTTAAGTATATATCTGCAGGGTAATACATACATACATTACAATTATCAACTATCCAAATAGAGATTATGTAGTATTAAACCTTCACCAATTGAACAACTTTAAAAAGTAAGACTGAAAGATAGATAGAGAGCTGACATGTATGTCAGGCACAATTCCAAATTGACGCACGGAAAGTAAATTGGCCTCAGATCAATAGTGGGGAAAAAATCACAATAGCGCTAATAAACCATCACTGAATTTTGCGCCTGTGGTAATAATGCTCCATTCATGCTATCAGCAGGCTATCAACAGAACAAAGCATTAATAATCAATAATAATCACATTAATATCAATGTGACATTGTGTGATAATCTTTCACATAATTGCACGATTATGACAGGAAAATGATGGTGAAATGACAGTTTGAACCCCGTGTGAGAATCTCCATACTCCATACTCCATGCCTTAGGTATTCAGCATTTGAATACTGTAATTTTAATTAAACAATTGAAGCTGATGTTTGGAGTATTTTATGCAAATTAAGACCTGAAGCATCCACGAGATAGTAACTTCTAGTTTATATATATATATTTTAATGACATAATCTAAAGATAACTTGGGAATTTATTAACAGTACAAGTTTGTTTTTCAAAAATGTGACGCTAAAGAGGTAAAAGAAATAAAGAAATACAACAGAGCAGGAAAATGTTTAGCCCTTCAGATGTTTCAGACTTTTACCTCCCAAAAGCTCTGGTCAACATGGTAAATCTAAAGGATTGTGGGAATCATAGCCCCCCAAATTTTGAAGGGCCAGATATTCCTAAACCCTAAGGTAAGCATAATATAGTTGGCAAGTTCTTCAAAAACTCAGCCTGGGTTCAAAAGTGTCATAAATAGTGGAAGTCTACATGTTTTTTTTATCCTCAAATGCAGGTGTTTTGCAGGATTTGCTCAAGGATTACTAGAACTTTTAAAAAGCATTCCATTTGCTTCCATCAAGGAGTAGTATAATGTCTGGGCATTTCAAGCAGAAATGGAAAACACCCATTTTCAAAGCACCACAAGTCTACTTGGGCCTCTCCCATATAATATAAACACATGGAAACAACAACAACAACAACAACAACAACATGCTTAAATTTGGAATAGAATGAATGTCATTCTATTGAATGGAAAACCAAATGACTAAAAATTCTAATACGGAAAGCTCCATGGAATGGAATTTTTTCTCTAGCAAAACCCTAGAAAATTTTGTTGTGCAAGTTTAAATTATTAAGGTGGAACATGCTTTCTGTGCTGTTGTGTGTCTTTAAGTCATGTCCAACTTATAATGACCCTACGGTGACCTTAACACAGCATTTTCTTGGGCTGAGAGTGTCTGACCCCCCCAGGATCACTCAGTGGATTTCCATGGATGAGCAGGAAATCGAACCCTGGTCTCCAGAGTCATAGTCCAAAGCTCAGAGCTCTACACCAAGCAGAAGCCTAACAGATATATCTGAATAAAGTATTGAGCCAAACTGTCTGTACATGAAATTCTGTTAATGAGAATGACTTTCCAGTGGCTGGTATCTTATGCTAGAAGTTAACTGGAACATTCATACTGTAAAACACTGCTTTGAAACCACATTACCTCATGACAGTGAAACTATTAATTTAGGACTTATTGCTGGAAAAGATTTAGGCATTTGCAAAAGCCAGTAGACCTCTTCATTATAGGCTGCTGCGTACAACTGACCTACAGACCCTTGCTTTAAGCATGGAGTGCGTAATTCATGTTGCACTTCATTATTGGCTGAAGAAGCCCACAATGGCAAGATCTGTGGTTTAACTACATCCTGTTGACCATTGTTGCAATGTACATTTCTACATTTGTCACTGTAATCACTAACAGCTTGATCCCATATAGACTTCCCCAGAAATGATTCCACTGAGAGGATTTACTACATATAAACATGAATCAAGACTGCATCTTTTGCCAGAACTTGGAAAAGTTACTTTTTGAACTACAACTCCTACATTCTGGCTGCGGGATTCTGAATGTTGTAGTCCAGAAAAGTAACCTTTCCAAGTTGTGTTCTAAGCCTACATTTGTTGAGGTGTTATTTGGGCTTTATTGATTTAATTTAACTTATTTTTGTCTCCACAAAATTAATGCAAAAACCATTATAAAAAGGTGCTTTCATTGATATATGACAGAGCACCATTGTTCATCTTTATTCTGCATTTCTTTTTCTTTCTTTTACCATTTCCCCCATTTTGTACCTTAAATTTTTTTAATATGAAGACAGGCTAGCACCCTGTTAGTGAGTTGCAATAACATAATTTCAACTGATGTTAGCATAACCTGTTATTTTTGTCCATTGCAGTTGGAATTCTTTGCAACAACCAAATCCCCCCATCCACCTTTTAGATGATACAGACCCGGTCACAAAATGGCCACTTTCATGTTGCTGGAGAACAGGTGGATCAATGGAGATAAATTCAGCTATTTTCTTCTAGATGGATGTCCTGCAAAAACATCATCTTCAAGTACCTCCCAAGGACATCTGCAGATCAGACAAGACCCTCATATAGATTCAAGACACTGTTACAAACAGCATTTTAAAAGAATGGGACAACTTGATCTGAAGGAGATAACAACCAATGAAACCTGGCAAAACCTGAGGGGCTACATTGTGAGAAGTCATGCTTTTTCAGACCAATCTGGAAGAGCCCAGCAAGCCAGTAAATCCCAAAGTATGCAATGGGATTTACGTTTGAATGAACATATGCAGTCTGTAGTTGTAAACTATAGCATTAAATTTCAGCCTACATTTTGTGCCCACTCTTCTTCATTTTTTCAAGGTAAGTAAAGTTTATGGCGTGGTACAGAGTGCCAAAAAGAGGCACCGGGGAGGCGCCTCTCCTCGCTCTGCAGCAACACCGTAGCAACCAAATTGTGCGGTGCTGCTGTGCAGCAAGAAAGGAACCAGTGACGGCATGATGACGTGCCAGCAGTGCAGTACCGTTTGGACGCTGCGCTGCTGGCACAACATCACTGCGCGCACCCATGACATGCTAGGGATGCAGGGCGTGTGCACGCCCTGTCCCCGAGCAACCCTAGCACATCATGGGCGTGCCGCAAAGGGCCCGTCTGTACTGGGCCTATATTAACTTTGTTTAGTTCATAATGGAAACATTTTTATAGATTTGTTATTTCTTATTTCCTGAAAAAACAGACTTTCCTGTATTTAAAATAGTTTCTTTCTCCCCCTTTCCCCTTCTTAAATTGTATTTTTACAGTATGATCTTATGTAAGGCTGATCAGATGTAAGGACATTATCACACGAATCGCAAACTCTCAGCAATGACATTAGTAAAAGAAGACATATACATACCAATTTGGGAGCATTCAATTATTACACTTCTTTGCAATAGCATGCAATAGCTGTTTTTGCAATTGACAGATTAACCATTGTGCTCTCTTCCACAGTCCTCCTTAACTTCACCTTCCTCCATATGCCCTACCCTGAGTTATATTCATGAGATTTAATGTTTAAAAAAGGGAGAAACCTCCTGCTTGGGAATAGCAAGGGGGAAGGGAGAGAAGGGGAGTCACTGACTCCACAGGATTGCCAATATCAGAACTGTTTCAGAAGGGACATTTCACAGAATGTAAAAGCAGTGCTGGGAGATTATTGATGGGTTTCCTCACTCAATGAAAAGGGACACTCTAAGAAAACTTCACAGGCAGAGCAACAATGAGATAGAGACAGAGTAGTGCAATAAGTGCAATTTTAATTGTGATTTAAAAGCTTTGCGTGATAATGGCCTACATTCTAATGAATTCAGTGGAGATTTACAAGGTAAGTGGGCACAGGATTACAGCTTTAATTGTTCTTTTTTATTATTTTCTACTTTTTTTCATCCTCCCCCCCAACTTTCTATCTGAGGTTGAATATTGGCTATATAATAACTTGGAGATTCAGCATTATTTTATGTTGGCTTCTCCCCAGACATCCACATCATTATACAACTACAAAAAGCTGTGTGAAAATTCATCTATGCATTTTTTCTTAATGCATTCATTTTCTACATGTTGCATTCTAACACTTTTATGCTCAGCTTATCCTTATATATTAATTTTGTGCACCATTCTTGAGTAAAAATAAAACAAAACCTGTTTCACACATTTTGAAGAAGTGCAGAATTTGAAGGATGATTGTGTCCTATGTTCATATTAGTCCAGGAACTGCAAATTAGGTCAGCTGACATAAAACCATGGGCAACACAAGAATTAGAACCCCTAGCTCTGGGATAGAAAAATATGTAGTAAGTTAGGCACCAGGCAAATTGGGGTGGGAGGGAATTGTTATGTCTTGTCATGTCAGTTCCAGTTTATGGTGACAGTACGAATGAGAAACCCCCAAGAGCCATGATCATTGACATCCCCTTCTCAAGTGTTACAGACTCAGGCCTGTGACTTCCTTGATTGAGTCAATCCATCTGTAATATAGTTTTCCTCTTTTCCTACTGACTTCCACTTTACTAAACTTTATAATCTTTTCCAATGAATCATGTCACCTCATGATATATCTACAGTATGACACCCTATATTTAGTCATTTTGGTTTCTAGGGTGAGTTCGTTCCTGATTTTCTTTTGAACCCAATCATTTGTCTTTTCAGTGATCCACGGAATCCAAAAAATCATCCACAAGCGCCATATTTCAAATGAACTGATTTTCTTCCTTTTAGCTTTCTTCATTGTCCAACTTTCACATACACACAAAGAAATTTGGCGATTAGTTTCTGGGCACAGTACAAGGTGTTGGTTATAACCTTTAAAGCCCTACATGGCTTGGGTCCAACCTATTTGAGGGATCGCCTGCTTCCATATAATCCGCCCCGCACCCTCAGGTCCTCTGGGAGGAATCTACTGCAGCCTTTAAAAACCAGACTAACTGCAACCTCCCAGAGGGCCTTCTCTGCAATTGCTCCCAAACTATGGAACGGTCTGCCGGACGAGATCCGTCAAATTGCCAGCTTAGACAGCTTTAAAAAAGCTGTCAAGACGGATCTCTTCCGGCAGGCCTTTCCTGATTAAAGTGCCTGGCCACAGAATGACTGCCCCTCACATCATGTATCAGCCCACCACTCTGTCCTCGCTGTACTTTTATTGTGTTTTTAATAGATGTTTTAATTGTAATTTGTTTAATCCTGTTTTAAGGGGGGGAATTGGGGACACAAATTTGTAAATGTGGATTTTAATGAGCTGTAAACCGCTTTGATTGTCTTGTCACAGAAAGGCGGGATATAAATAAAAGTTTTATTATTTATTATTATTATTAAATTGAAAATACAATGGGTGAGAATGCTTCTGAGATTGGTATTTAATCATATATCTTTAAACTTGAGGATCTTACCAACTTCCTTCTTAGGGTGTATAGATACAGTAGAAATAATGCAGTTTGATACCACTTTAACTGCCATGGCTCCCTCCTAGAGAATGTTGGGATTAGTTATGTGAGGCATCCTTTGGCAGAGAAGGCTAAACACCTTGTATAGGTTGGAGTTACAGAACTTAATGTGGTGCCAAACTGCATTATTTCAGTGTAGATGCAGCCCTGGTTGCCTTTCCAAGTCTTAGCCTTCTTCTGATTTCTTCTTCAATTTGATTATTGACTGAGCCAGTCTATACAAAATTTTTAAAGTACTGCACTGTACTTTGATATGTTCATCACCTATTTCAAACGTATGCAAATCACCTGAGGTCATTATTGTTTGTTTTGTTAATATTCAACTGCAACCCTGGTTTTGCACTTTTTTCTTTAACGTTCATCAGTAGTTGTTCCAAATCTTTTGTCTTTTTTTTGCAAGTAATATAGTGCATTCTACAATGGAGGTGGTGGAGATCACTGAAAAATCAGAAATTTTTGGACCATTTGAAAGCACCCCTTCTAAGAATCATTCCAACAATGGGCTCCTCTTCCAACAAAAGCTAGAAATTTTTGGGCATGTTCACATGCACACAGCAGTTTGGTAAAACTGTAGACCTCCCCTAAATTTTTTCCCTCCTAAAATGGGGAAAATATTATGAGTCATCTCTTCAAATTTATGGCTTGGTTCACATACTGTTAAGGCAAATATTTGGTCATGGAGGACTGGAATTCATGAGGTGTCACCACCAAGCAAGACGGCATGAAAGACCCACGACAGTTGACTTCTTTAGTCTGGTATTTTGCGTTTTTGCCTGTCCATAAAAATAACTGAGAAAGTATCTGTTACAATGACCCAGGTTCTGTCATTCCTATCCCCCCAAATTACAGGCTTTCCCTCAAAGATAATTTAGAATGGGGCGTAATGCATGGCTGTGTTACACTCTACCACTCTCTGAATTTGCTGTAACTTGTTATTACTACACTAAACTGTAGTGGTCTGTTCAAAGGCTTTTCTATAAATAAAGAGCCTCCTGGCTGGGCAGATGACAGTCCCAACCAGCAGCAGCTCCTGCTTTATTGATTCTCTACTTTCTGCTGCCGCAGAGGGAAAAAATTCTGAGTGGCTTTGAAATGAGAAGCCTGTCAGCCTTTGACAGGGACAAGAGACCAATAAGTGCCAACAAAGCTGAGCACCAGTAATTCTGTTGTGCAACAGGCTCTTATCTCATTGATCATTTTGCTGTATGACATTATTCTTTCTAGGAGCTATTTTGAGGCAAAGAACCAGATAGGTAGTCACAGCCTTGGTGGGGCATTAGGGGCATTTTACAGGTTTCACAAGTTTTAAAATATAGAATCGCTAGTAGTGATGGGAAGGTCAATGGAGCTCCCTGGGATCTTTGGCAGGCTGCAATATAGTGAGAACAGCCACTATATGTAACATTCTGGGTAACCAGAAACTACTTCCAGTTGCTTTCAGATTGTTTTTACTGCCTTTTGGGTTGTGGGATTGAGGAAGGGGACCCTAATGCAGCCTTTAGGGCCAGACATTTATTCCCCAGAGGGCTTTTAGACAAATACATTTTGAGGATTGAAAAGAATTCCCTTCTTTTGTTGTCTGGGGATCCCTGAGGATATCAAGGGCCACATGAGACCACCAGGCTGCACAGGTCCCACCCTAATCTATGAATTTAATCAAATATCAGGTCCAACTAGAACAGACTCATGGAAAGGAATAGGATTGGTAGTCAATCGGGGCACTTACACATTGTTGTTGTGTGCTTTCAAGTTCTTTCAAACGTATGGTGACCCTATCACAGGGTTTTCGTTGCAAGATTTGTTCAGAAGAGGTTTGCCATTGTATTCCCCTGAGACTGAGAGCATGTGACTTGCCCATGGTCACCCAATGGGTTTCTATGGCCAAGCTGGGAATCAAAACAAGGTCTCCAGGGTCATAATCTACCACTAAGCCACACTCGCTCTCTCACTTACATAACCTCCTTTGATTTCAAGGGATTGATTCTTGTTGGAACTAATATTAGATTTAGCTCCATATCTTTGCATATGTATTTTTGGTTTTTATATTCCAAACATATTGTTTTGTTTTATCTTCATTAACTAGGGTAATAAAGTCTAATCTTTTAACAGCTTAGTTACTCTAAGCTAGACCTTTCTGTAGAGTAACCTCTAAAAAAGAACCACAACCTTCGAACTTATGTTGAACTGAAAAGGAGATTCTGCCTAAACATTAGGAAGAACTTCCTGATGGTGAGAGCTGTTTAACAGTGGAATACTCTGCCTTGGAGTATGGCGGAGTCTCCTTCTTTGGAGATTTTTAAGCAGACATTGGATGGACACCAGAAATGCTTTGACTGAATATTCCTGCATGGAAGGGAGTTGGACTGGATGGCCTTTGTGGTCTCTTCCAACTCTATGATTGTTTGATTTTACGATTCTAGGTATAGCTGCTCAAGGAGAGGGGAGGCAATGTAGAGAAGGCAAAATCCCAATTCTCCTCAGGGCCTATTTGGGTTCAACAGGGGAAGATACCTTCTTGGCTTCAGGTCAGGCTCAAAGTCAGGGGGCAATTGTAATATAGGTAGTGTAAAGCCTCCACAAACAAATGTTGAAAATCGCTAAGATACACCCAGTTTGTATATCATAAAGCTTCCCATAAAGCTAAAAAGTCATATACTTACTGTAAATCCTATCTGGTTTCTATGCCAAAAATATCCAGGGAAAAGGGATGCTGTTTTTCTTTCCCAGTGCAATGATTTGATTGGGACAAATGGTTGCAAATTAGAGATGGAAAGAATATTTGAAAATGTTTGAAAAATGGACAAAATATATTTCTTGGGAGTTGGGAAGCCTTGGCAAAGAGACTCCTGGACTAAAAGAATAATCATGGCTGGGACTTACACACAAAATTCATAGGCGGCTTTTTTGTGTGAGAGCAAAACCCAGCATTTTCTGCACCAGAAAGAGCATTTGCTTTACAGAATAGTATATTCTATATAGAACATGCTGCTTCCTGCACAGAAAGTGCTATCATTTGCACAAAAATCTGTGAATTTTATGCCAAATAAGTTCCCTAACTACAGCATTTGGTATGTAGGAAACAGCATTGGGAAAAAAATGCTATTCAAAATGCTTTCAAATATCATGTGTGAATTTTGTGCAAAATAAATCCTGAACTATGTATAGTCTTGGGAAATAGTGCAGTTTTCAAAGATGTTTTTTACACTGGGGAGAAAATAACTAAGGCCTGTTACAGACTGCCAAAATAAAGCTGCTTCGGGTCTCTTGGGAGGTATGCTATTTAAATGATGCATGCATCCTAAGAATCCGGAAGCAGCATCAAAGCTGCACTCCAGTGCTTAGGAATGGAGTGTGGCTTTGGCACGACCTCTGGACTCTTAGGACCCATGCATCATTTAAGTAGCATACCTCCAAAGAGACCTGAAGCAGCTTTATTTTGGCAGTCTGTAACAGGCCTAAAATAACTTTTTAAGAATGAAATTAGCAAGTAATTCAATGCCTAGGGGCGGTTTCAGAATCTTAGGTACTCCATCAATATTTACCCTTACTCATTTTTAGTACAAGGTCCAATATTCTTGAAATGTTGTTGCTGCCGGAGTGTCAAAAAGCTGCCCTTTGGGGGCAGCTGAGCAGCATAATACTGGCTTTGGGGCAGCATCACTGTGTGTGTTGTGCATACAACATGACCCCATGCCACTGGGAAGCCAGGCTATTGTGCTGGTCTGTACCGACCCTTAGCGATTCATCCAAGCTCACTCAGTGGATGTCCATGGCTGAGCAGGGAACTGAACCTTGGTCTCCAGGATTGTAGTCCAACACTGAAACCATTACACTGCTCTGGGTTTCAACAGTCCAATAACCGTAATAAGTCCTTGGAAACTTAATGTATTAGTGATGCAGAAATAGGACTTTGCTGAAAACAGGGCAAGGTTCCTCTCAACTCCTGCATGGCAGAATTAAAAAACTGGCAGAAAAGGAAGTGAGCTTGAGTAAATGTAACACATTTTACCCAAAGGAGAGGTGTACTATTCTATGAATCAGTGTGGGCAAGATATGGCCCGAGGGCTACATATATTTTTGCAGCTCCTGGACCTTCAGACTTTACTGGAGAATGCTTTTTTTGGTTTAAAAAATGTGTGTGTGTGTGTGTTTGATTGCCTCTCTTGGAGGCTCCCAGAAGTGGTCAATTGCCTTTTATATAGTCTACAGAGCTTTTTGTAACATAAAAAAATCCACCAGTTTTTCAAATCCAGAAGTAGACTTTCACCCAACCTCCCTCCCTCCCACTCCCCAAATCAAACTGATATAACAAGACTCATAAAAACTAGTGGTTACATGGAAAGTAGAAAATTGGAACAGCAGACATCCTGATGCAACTTTGGTGGCTTTTGATGGAATGGCCAGATTAGAACTTTCCTGTTAATGAATTCAGTGAGACAGTGAGAGAATCGTCTCATTTATTCTTTTCTATTTTTTCTTAATTCTAATTTCATCCCATTACATCTAAACTAGACTCACATAGATGGTTCTTGGAGCAATTTCATCACTTGTATAATGACTGAAGATTTACAATGATGTCAATCAATAGCATATAGTAGTATAAACTGATCGGGCCTGATAGAAAGATGGTTGTTGTTATTGTGTGCCTCCAAGTAATTTTTGATTTATGACAAGTCTAAGATGAACCTAGCATTGGTGTTTATTGGCAAGTTTCTTCAGAAGGGCTTTACCACTGCAATCCCCTGAGGCTGAGAGAGTGCAACTTGCCCAAGGTCACCCAGTTGGTTTTTATGCTTTTTATTCTTGAGCTCTGATCTCTAGAGTCATAGTCCAATGCTCAAACATGGAGGCACACAAATCTGGAGGCATACATCCAAAATGATATCAAGCAATCATGAAAAATTCCCAGTGGGTGTTCAGCATAAGTATCCCCCTCCATAGAGAATGAAAAAATGGGTCTCAATTTTTTTTGCACTGTTTCAGACTTTTATAATAATAATAATAATAATTTGTTTTATTTATATACCGCTATTCCAAAGATCATAGCGGTGAACAGCAAGTAAGCTAATTAGCAAGTAAGCTAATTTGCCCCCAACAGTCTGGGTACTCATTTTAGCGACCTCGGAAGGATGCAAGCCTGAGTTGAGCTTGGGCCCTTTTGCTGGTCTTGAACTCGCAACCTTGTGGTTTTGAGTGAATGGCTGCAGTACAGGCATTTAACCACTGCGCCACCAGGGCTCCTTATCTTTTTTATCTTTTAGTTTATCCTAGGAAAATCAGGATAATGTATTAATGATCTCATTGCATGGAGAGATCATCTTGTCCATTAGCTTTTTGTTATTTGTTTTTCATGCTCTAAAGGCTTTTAGCCTGTAAAATGTGATGAATTCACTTGTTTTGGGTGACAGCATATATGAAAATGGTCATTGTGTTCTTTTTCTATTTTCCCCAATGAGAATTCCCACACACTGAGCTGAAAGTCATCTCCACTTAAATTTTGCAAGTTGTTCCAATGAGAATTCCCACACTGACGGAAACATCATCCATCCCACTCAAACTGTAGAATAGGGCTCTATAAAACTGAAAGGTCTGATGAGCCTTAAATTCCCTGCTCCTGCACAGTGTCTTATGATGTTTTGTGACCACACATGATTAGGTTTCCTTTTCAGGCTTCACCTGCATTCACGTGTCAAAAAAGAAACCAAAAAGAGAAAGTCCAGAAGACTGCCACTGTGCTAGGGGTTAAAAATGAGTAGGCGGGAGGACAATTCTGCTAGTGTCTGGGAAAACTAGTTTTCAAAGATAGACAGTTCAGGTTCCCTTGAGACACTTTGGCTTTGTATTCTTTCCATTTAAACTGGCTGCCTGGTGTAGCTGCATTTGCTGTAATTGCTAGAGTTTGTAATTGCAGAACTGTGCAGTGAATATATACCCTCTTATTATGGTATATAGGCAGAGCATTTCCAGTAACTGTGGGTCATCTAAAGCTTCATGTTCTTTGACATGGTGATGATGCCTGGCCTGTCATAACTTCAGCCATCTTCCCCATATAGTATAAAACCAGAACAAATGTGCTATAATTATTACATAAAGAACTGATGCATGCTACAGACTATATGGAGTTTTGCAACCTTTAAAAGATCATCATGAGTCTAAAAGAAAAACATATGCACACTCCTACCAGACCAGAGTTTGTTTATACATCAGAGAATCAAAGCAAACCTGAGATGAAGATGGGATCACTCACCATACCCAACCAGAATGAATCACAGCCACATAAAAAACAGGGCTTGGATAACTTTATAACCTTTATTTTTTAGCTAGAAATTGTACTGTGTCACCTTCAATGGATGGCAAGCTGGAGGCAAGGAGGAAAGCAATCTTCATTAAGAGTGATATCTGGGTGGGGGAGGGGAGGGTTAAGAAATATTGGAGTAAGAATTTGGAAATGTTTAGGTATTGCCCTTTTTATGTTGTAAATAATTCAATAAAGAAAAAAAAAATTAAGAGTGATATCTATTGTACAGCAGTCTTTGAAGAAAAGCAGCCTTGTGAAATGGAGAGGATAGAGAACTAGGAGGGGTAAGAGAGAGAGAATATATATTTGGGTCCAGTATTACAGTGATCCTCTTCATATTGATGTTACTGTTGAATTCTTTCTAACATTCTTGTCTGAGATCTAACTGGTCTGTAATGCTTCAGCCTACAGGTGGAGAAATCCCTTGATGTAATAATGCTTTCCCGTGCAATACAATGTAATAAAAACCCTTTCATGCAGAAGACTAGGTATTAGCTTTTTATAACCTCCACCTTGGATCTGAAGTATTACATTCCAGCCAATTTTACTGTCTCAGTTATTGTTATTGGCCTGATTTAAATGGGCCTTTGCGCCGCCCCGTCAAGTGCTAGGGGTTGGCCGAGGATGTAGCATCCATACTGGCCTCACCCCTAACACGTGACGGGGTGTAAAAATGGCGGCACCCTGTACACACAGGTGCTACCATTTTGACGCGACAGATGTGTAGCGCCCGCATGTCCTAGCTCCTTTGTGATGCCGGAAGTGTGCCATTGGCGCCTTGTGGCGTCATAAAGGCACCACAAGAAGCACCCACTTTTTGCAGGTTCTTTTTGTTCTGTGACGGAGCCACGTGGTTTGTCTGCTGTGGCTCCCTCGCAAAGCAAACCAGGGCAGTGGGAGACCGCCCTTTTTGGACAGTCTGTATCCCGCCATAGTTACCATCCTTTGCATGCTTATACTTACTAATTGCTACTTTGCATCTTTGCTGATGTCTAGTTTGTTTGCTCTTCCACAACTGATTTCAAAAGTTGTTTTTATGAACTGTATCCCAGACTGATATATTATGCATAAGGCAGGATAGAAGTATATTCATAGGTAAACGAATAAATATATTTGCATTTAATTCCCATTTTATTGTTATACCAGTAGCACAGTGAAGTAGGTCAATATGAGAGACAATGACATGGCCTAAGTCACCTAGAGAGTTTTGAGGCTCACTGGTGAGTAGAACCTGGATCTTCCAAATGTGCACCTAATCACTCTATTTCTAAGCAACCTTAGTTATGACACCACATTGGTTTAATAGATTTTTTTAAAAAAGGGAAAAGGTTTTATGGTGACAATTTGGTCAGCAGGATACAAAGCAGGCACTCCTCCCAATGTCTTTTGTACTTAGCTAAAGACATTTTGCTTTTGTAGTTCACTTTGCATATATTTCCCCACATCATTATAACTCTCTATATACAGTTTTAATTGATAACTGAAATACTGCATCCCTTGTCTTCCTCCTTCTTTCTTCCGTTCCCTGTGTTTCAAATTCCTGGATATGTGACAGGATTTTCTCTTAGCAGCCCCTAAAAAGAGGCAGTGCACTACTGAAAGACAAGGAAATGCAACATTTTTATTTCCTACAAAATACAGATACAAATCTGCACAAAATGCTCATATATTAATAAAACTGAAAACTGAAACACCACAGGGTCATTTAGACATCTTTTTTTTAGTGTATGTCAAAGGATGGATGATGGGGAGGGATCGTGTTGGGGTCCTGCACAGGAAGAAGGTGGACAGAAGGACTAGGGAGAAATCTCAAGGGAAGGGGAAGTCAAGGAAACAGGAGACTCAGCTGTGGTAGGGGTGGGCCTTGGGGAGGGACTGAGGCACGGGATAGAAAAGGGAAAGGAGAGCCAAGGGGAGGGGAGAAGGATCCAAGGAAGACACTGGGGTGGAAAGAGGCCACAGAATATGAAGAAGAGATTGTGTGAGGTGTTCGGGAAGCTTGGACTGCTGACTTGTCGCAACGTCACCTACAAGGGCAGTGGGAAAGTACTGGGAGCAAAGGTATATGAGAGCACTGCGGGGAGGGCTTCTGCGTAGACCGGATCCACCCCTCTACCTTTGAGGTGGATGAAGGCCCCTACCAAGCTTGCCCAGTGATCACTCCTGGGCCCCGCTTGTGTTGGGATATTTGAGGGTGGTGTTGGCCAGTGGGTCATCACCCAGGTCTACAGGTGTGGTGTGAGCCAAAGCCTGAAGAAGGCTAGCCTCAAGGTCTTGGATATTCTGAAACTACTAAAGTGGTTGGGCGGTGAAGGAAGCAGTCCACCATGTGGATAAGCGATAACAAAAGAGTTGGTGTTAGAATTAAGATGTTAAGGATTCAATCTGGCCTCTTCGTATCCTTCTGCTGTGATGGTGCTACCCGTCAACCCTTCCCCAATTGCAGCGGCTATGGGCCCCACGACAGTGCAACAAAGCAAATCATCTCACTCACACATTCTGGATTTGTTATTTACACTATGAAACCCCATCGATGTACATCTCTGAAAGTTTGGGTGTTCACATATGTAGGCATTCGAATAAAGATGGAGTCAATAATGCGAATTTATTTGGAACATAGTTTTTTGTGGGTTTTTTGGGCTATATGACCATGTTCTAGAAGAGTTTCTTCCTGACGTTTCGCCAACATCTGTGGCGGGCATCTTCAGAGAATGCTTGCCTGGAAAAAGTGGGTCTATATATACTGTGTGAGCCTGGGAATGCAGGAGTGATTTGCATGTGTATTGTTCTGTGCTGATGGCAAGCCTCAGGCTGGGAGGATAATGAAAAAGAGGATTAGTGTCTGCTAAGGCCTGTGGCTTTGTGACTGGATGACATATTATTTGAACTTGCCTGTTCACTGAGAATTAATTCTCTTCTTATCAGCTTTCTTTACTATCTAACTTTCACAATCAGACATAGAAATCAGAAGCATGATGTCAGTGATATATCCAAGACCACCCCATTTTCTTTGTAGGCTATTATAGTAGAATACACTATCAACTTCTAATGATACGATCACTGGTGGAAATTCAGATCATGATGTGACTATGGCATGGCACCGTAAAGTATCTGGTAAAGACCATATTCTCCTCTGTGTGGCTGCCCAAAATTTGAGATCTTCAGTGGAGGTCTGTATTCCACTATCATCACTGACTGTTCTTCACCCCAAGTACCACAAGGTCTGGCTTTAGCAAACAACACTGTAGTGTACATTCATTGTTTTGCCATTAAAACTTTGCCCGCTTCAATTCTCATTATTTGTGGGCAGAGGTTAGTTATGCAGGATTGCACTGGGCAAAGGAATGCACCCTATGCATGCACCTGACAGCATCTCCTACAATAACATATAAAAAGGTAGAAAGGAATGTCCACTCTTCCAAAAGTTTGGCTACTTTCTGTTCCTATGTGGGTCAAAGAGTTCAAATATGCCTACATGAAAATGCTGATGCAAACTTTTCCTCAGAACATTCCAGCATTACTCAACATTTTCTGGCAAATAGACCAGATTCAGGCTTGGACACACACACATCTGGCAATTGGTTGGCCCAGAATTTTTACAAGATGGTTGGCAACTTAATTGTAAGTGATATTTTATTTTGCCGCATTTGTGAAATAGAATTGGACTGCCAAAACGATGTCTAAACATTTATTAGGTAGAACCAAAAACAAATGGCAACAACTTCCTAACACAGCTGACCCTGAAACCCCAAACATTTGATGGTTTGGCTTATATATGTCTGATTGGTATTTTTTTCCCCTTTCCTTTTTCTTTCCAAAGTTACACATTTTTCCACTATTCTATTTAGAAATCTATTATTACTTTAACTCGTGTAAGATAAAGATGGGACATGTGGCATTTTGAGGCTACAACTCCCAGAATCCCCAGTCAGCACACTTAGGACCATGCTGGCTGAGGATACTGGAAGTTATATTCATAATAGTTATGCTACTTGTGAGCATTTTTTAAACCCTCTACAACAACTTCTTTGTAATTCCCTATGGATTTCTTCTTTGTTTCTGGTGACAGTAGAAAGGAAATCCATTCACTAGTGGCTATTGGGGGACTAGTGTGATCTTGAGTAATTCAGCTTTATCAATAATGGCTAGCTTTTATTCTTGTAGAAAACAAAGCTTCACACACCACTTCTTCCATCTGTTAATGGGGGAGAATAATAATAATAATAATAATAATAATAATTATTATTATTATTATTATTATTATTATTATTATTATTATTATTATTATTATTATTATTTGTATACCGCCCTATGGGAAACCAATCCGGGCGGTTGACAACAGTAAAATATAAAATACAACAATTAAAAACACTTTATCCCTCCCCCCCTTAAGACAGTATTAAACAGTATAACATATTAAAAACACAATATCAAAGCATAAAAACAACAATTAAAAACTAAAACCCCTGATATCCCTCTGTTGATCCTCAACCATCACTAAGATGGGGCCACGGGAGGAATGAGGGAATCAGGAAACCTGGGCCGGGATGGTTAATCTGGAAAGGCCTGCCGGAAGAGATCCGTCTTGACAGTTTTTTTTAAAGCTGTCTAATGATGTCAACTGACGGATCTCATCTGGCAGGTCATTCCAGAGTTTGGGGGCGACAGCAGAGAATGCCCTCTGGGAGGTCGCCGCAAGCCTAGATTTTAGAGGCTGCAGTAAGTTCTTCCCAGAGGACCGGAGAGCGCGGGGAGGATTGTACGGGAGGAGGCGGTCCCTGAGATAGCTTGGACCCAAGCCATCTAGGGCTTTAAAGGTGATAACCAACACCTTGTACTGGGCCCGGAAGCTGATAGGCAGCCAGTAGAGGGACCTCAAAACCAGAGTAATGTGGTCCCTCCTAGATGTTCCTGAGACAAGCCTGGCTGCCATGTTTTGAACCAGCTGTAATTTCCGAGTCAAGCACAGGGGTAGCCCCATGTAGAGCGCATTACAGAAGTCAAGGCGTGAGGTTACCAGCGCGTGCACAACCGTCTCGAGATCCCTTACTTCCAGAAAAGGGCGCAGCTGGCGTATCAGCCGAAGCTGATAACAGGCACTCCTGACCGTCGCATTTACCTGATTTGTCATCAGGAGTGATGAGTCAAGGAGCACCCCCAGACTGCGAACACAGTCACTGGAGGAGAGTGTGACCCCATCCAGGGCTGGAGGTTGCAACCCAATTCTTGGTTTCGGGGCCGCTACCATGAGCACCTCCGTCTTGTCTGGATTCAGTTTCAATCTGTTTTTCCTCATCCAGTCCATTACCGCCTGAAGACATTCATTGAGAGAAGAGATGCCATCGGAATTCGAGGCCGACGAACGAGACACGGAGAAATAGATTTGGGTGTCATCAGCGTACTGATAACACCCAGCACCATGACTCCGTATTATCTCACCCGGCGGCTTCATATAGATGTTAAATAACATCGGGGACAAAATAGCCCCCTGAGGAACCCCACAAGTGAGGTACCTCTTACTGGAGCTACAGTCCCTGAGTAGCACCCTCTGAGACCTGCCCGAGAGGAAGGACCGGAACCACTGCAAAGCAGTGCCCCCGATACCTAACCCCCTCAGGCAGTCTAAGAGGATGCCGTGATCTATAGTATCGAAAGCCGCTGAGAGGTCTAAGAGCACCAACAGGGTCACACTCCCCCTGTCAATGCTCAGACGCAGATCATCGGCCAAGGCAACCATGGCAGTCTCAACCCCAAAGCCTGTCCTAAAGCCGGTTTGAAATGGGTCTAGATAATCGGTTTCATCCAAGACAGCTTGGAGCTGAAGGGCAACCGCCCTCTCGATCACCTTGCTCAAAAATGGCAGCAATGACACCGGCCTATAATTTCTCATATCCAGGGGGTCTAGGGAAGGTTTTTTCAGGAGTGGCCTAACCGCCGCTTCCTTTAAACAAGATGGAATATTTCCTTCCCTGAAGGATGCACCGATGATATCCGTAAGGAATCTCATCAATGCATCCCCCCCTAGACGGCCAGCCATGATGGGCAAGGGTCGAGAGGGCAAGTTGTCTTCCTCACCTTACCAAGCAGCTTGTCCCTCGCTGCTGCTGCGCCTCCTCCCCAAGCAGCTTGTCCACGTCATCAGTACTCACAGATTGGAACTGATCCAGTATGACTACATCGGCGGAGTCACTGGACGCCTCACCTGTCGACTCTGTTTCAACGGTGGCATCTAGGTCGGCTCTTATCTGAGAGATTTTGTCTGCAAAGAAGTTGTTAAACGCGTCACAGCAGGCCGTCGTCGGGTTAAGTAAGGGATTTGGTGCAGGGGGCACAAATTATGTGTTCAGCGTAGAAAGTACAATTTACAATTCATAATCAATGACACTGACATTGGGAGATTTAAGAATTATTTCTGGTATGACAATAGTGTTTCAGGCCTTTGTGGATGGTAGTAATGGTGAAGGAAATGACATCAGGTTCTTTTTCTTAGCTGCGTGCTAACTCTCCAATAGACTCTGAAGACAGTAGCACTATATCCCATCTCCTTGTAAATGTAGGAGACATCTATGTTAGGGATTGATCAAATATCTACTCCAGCACTTGAACACTGGCACATGATGCCTTTGAAAAACATTTAAACAAACCAAGAAAAAAAGTCCATGAAATGGCATGAGAATGCTTTCCAGTACACATCCACTTATATTTTCAAAACACTGAGGACATGCAACATATTCATAAGGTCTTTCTTTTTAAATAGAAAAGAAGGGAAACAAGAGTGGACAGTATTACCCATCAACTTTTCCCCCAGTTTGTAGCACATCTCTGAGCCAGTGTGGTATAGTGGTTTGAACTTTGAACTATGACTCTGGAGACCAGGGTTGAAATCCCTACTCATCCATTGAAATCCACTGGGTGATCTTGGGCAAGTCACATTCTCTCAGCTTCAGAGGGAGAAAAAGACAAATCCTCTCTGAACAAATTCCATCAAGGAATTTGTTCAGAGGGTTCATAGGTTCACTTTATAGTCACCATAACTCAGAATGTCTTGAAGGCACACCAGAACAGCAAAAACACACCTTTTGACAGTGCCTCATGTTCTCCACCCTGACATTTTTTTTAGAGAACCTGCAGAGCCCTTCAAAAATAAAATAAAACAATGAGAAATTGATTTCTGAACTCTTCTGATTTTATTTGTTTCAGATTTTTCTGCCTACAGAAAGTTCTGAACTCCAATAATAGCTGCTGTGACCTTCCAGATTTGCCATTCCTGCTTTAAAGGCACTTGTGCGAGGGGAGGTTACAGAAAAGGAGTTGTGTCTCCCTCCTAGCACTAATGTCAGAGACATTGCCCAAGCTAATACACAGCTAATATGCTCTTCACCCACTGTTATTAAGTATTAAGCTCCAGAATGTAATATAATGGCTAAGAAAGGGTCTCTGTGTGGCCCTTTTCACAAGCTCTTAATAATACCCATTGGAGTGCAAAACTTAGAAGTCAGCATTCCCAGGTAAAAGGTGTCTCTGAAAACTACCTATACTAATACTGTTTATCACCCTGCCTTGGAGGCTGGTGGACCCTCCCTATTTGGAGGTTTTGAAACAGTGATTGGATGGCCATCCTGCAGGAGTGCTTTAGTTGTGTATTCCCACATTGCAGGGGGTTGGACTAGGCAGCCCTTGTGGTCACTTCCAACTCTTTGATTCTCTGATTCAACCTGTGGGCATGCAGACATACACAGAAACTTGTGATCACTTTACACAGATAATGGAGACAACATCTGGTTATGTTCCTATGTCCAGATGCAAGATTAAGAAGGCATCCTTTGGAACATCCTGGGGGCCCTCTAAATGTCTAGGAGTATGACACTGTCTCTGTAGGAACACAGGAGAAATATAACCAGATGCTGCTGGGGCAGGAATGCAAAGTGGTGGCTTCCCAAATGTTTTCAATATACACTAGAGGACATGAGGTAATTACTCCACATTTTGGCCATCTCTGGGATGTTTTCTATTGGGAAAAGACCAGTTCTGAGCCTAAGATGCCAAGTTGTTTCCAGGCAAAGAGATTTTTGGAAAAACCTTTGTAAAAGATTTTTGACAGGTCCCTAGTGGGCCCTATGGCCACAAAATATCCCTGGAGGCCACATAGTGCCCCTGACCCATCTCTCCCCCATTCCTGATGTAAAAAGTAAAAGCTTTATCCTCTCAAATTCTGCTACCAAAAAGAAATGAAAAGAGTAACTATCCAGATGTACTCAGAATGTACTACAGCATCACAGTTTCCAGCGAATTCATACATAAATGACACTAACTATAATATTTGACCAAAAGTGGATATATACATTGTGAATATCAACCTACTTTTTTCCAGCATTCCAAGCCAGG